>NC_079337.1:36807128-37109092 GCF_029582105.1 Oenanthe melanoleuca | reverse complement strand
ACCGGAGCAGGTGAAGCGGGGCGGTCGCCGCCGCCGGAAAGCGACACGTTTGGCTCTGAACTTTGCAGCTCCAGTCACAAACAAACAAATAGAGCCCAAGAAGGACCTCTCCCATCCGATCCCAGCCTTCTCGGCAGCCGCTGCCTCTCTTATTGGTGCGGAGGTTATTTATTTATTTGATTTCTCCCCCCTCCCTCCCCTCCTCCCCTTCCACACACCCCCCTTCCCTTTCACTTCCCCTCTCCCTCCCCCCTCCCCGGCCTTCCCTCCCCTCGGTGACGGCGCAGCCAGCCGGTCCCGGCGCGGCTCGGGCGGCCGGGCTGCTCTGCGGCCGCGGCAGCGCCGGTGCCGGCGAGGGGCGGGCGCGCCGCGGGAGGCGGGAGCGGAGGCGGGCGGGAGCGGGGCAGGGAGCGGACAGTGCCCCGTCCTCCGCGCCGGGAGCGGGGCCGGGCACCGCGGGGACGGGGCGGCCGAGCAGGGCAGGGCCGGAGGTCGGGGCCGGGGAGGAGGATAGCCGGCAAGCGCCGGGCTGCTGCCGCGGGGAGCCGGGGACCCTCCGGCGCTGTTGTGCGGCCCTCGCCCATGGGAGCTCCGCTGGCCGCGGTGCGGCAGCGGCAGCGCAGGCGGGGATGCTGCGGGAGCGGGAGCGCAGGAGGGGATGCTGCGGGAGCGGGAGCGCAGGAGGGGATGTTGCTTGTGAGTGCCTCTGTGTGTGTGTTTGCGGGCGTGTGTCTCTGGTAACGCCGCTTGCTTTCAAGGAGACCCTGGACTCGCTAGCCGCAGTGTACTTTGTGTGCAGCGCTTTTCCGTTTTGCTCAAGCTGATGCGTGATCAGTGCAGCGCAAGCTTTATTTTACCTCTGTCTTACCAGTCGCTGAACCTTTGTTTGCTGGTTTGTTGCCCATTTTCTCCCCCGTCCCCTAAATCCACGAGCAACTCGAGCAACACAGTAGGTCTCACCTGACCATTCCTTAGGGCCAAGTACACCGCTGTGTACCGCTTATTATTGTAAGGACAGGGAACGCAAGTTAAAAGCTGGGAAGGTAAGACTCCATGAAGGATTCCTTTCACTGCTCCTGCAGTATCCGACCTAGCTCAGTTTCTCGTTGCAGCTGACAGTGGAAAAAAATATTACTGTCCCACAGTGGCTGTTCTTATACTGCTATACACACACGTGACGACAGAATATTGACATTCTTGTCTTCTCTTCTGTCCCTCTCCCTCTACAAAGTAGGGTTCAAATTAGATATCCCAGTGGAAGAGGACAGAAGTGTAAAATCTGTGAAGTTGGTGCAAACTCTTCAAAATATTTGGGAAGGGTGTATGTGTGTGTGTGTGTTATGTGGTTGGTTGGTTTTTGCTGGCAAAAATTGCCACCCTGCTCTCCTGGCAGTAAATAGGCATTCTGGATGTTCTTTTTCACTTCCAGGGGGTGGGGAGAGCCCAAACCATCACTGCGATAAACAAACAAGGAAATAAAAAATGTGCTTAGGAAATGCACTGTTACTCAAAAATATTACTAGGAAAGAAAGCATAAATTATACCCCTATTTCTGTTCAGGTGACAAGACATAGAGATGTAAAGATTGCTTTTAAGTCAGTCAATGAATTTATGTAGATTTGTCATTTCAAACAGACAGTACAAGTCTTTCTTTGTGCTGCAACTCTGTAATTCTACCTTTGTCAACTGAAGACAACAAACTAGAAAGATTAATGTACATTTTGTCTTCAGTAGTAAATGCTATTGTCAGATGGGGAGAACTTCTTATTCAAAGAATTGGATCAATAGTTGACTTTGTTTTGAAGCATTTATTTAAGAAGCTGCTTAAAAAGAGTGAAGTTCATGCTCTTAATATCCTTAAAGAGATCTCTCAAAGGCAATTATTCTATTTGCCAATCTAGCGGTCACTGCCATGTAGCAACAAAAAGCATGAAAGCTAGATGTGGAAATCCCTTTGGGTTCAGACAGTGCTTTCTCAATGGAAGAAGAACAGTAGGAAATTAAAAAGTGAAATGCACTTTAAAAAAATCCATTTGAATATTTTAAACAGGTTGCTTTGAATAGGTGAAGTTTCATCTCCAACCAGTAAGCTTCAAGGTCAATGAAATGCAAATGACAGATGTGCTCCGTGCCTGAAAGGATGCCACCAACTTTAGGTAACGTTTAGTGAGCAGTATTTAAAAAGTAGACCACCTGTTATTTTAATCTGTAAGCTCTGTGTTCAGCAAGGATTTGTTCAGAAGAGCACAGAGTGTCTTTGACTGGAATAAACTACTACATTTTCAAAATATGGGAGGTTAATGAAGATGCTACTTTATTAATGATGGGCCTGTAATGACAGTTGTTCACATCAGTGAGAAGACACTGAGCAATATCAGTTAAATTTAGTCTGACACTTACACTATAATACACCATATGAAATTTCTACTGGTTCACAGATCTTAAAACACAATTTCATTATGAGTAAACCAAGACTCTTTAGAGAGATTCTAAGAAAAGAAAGCACTGTGTAAAACCCATAACAAAATTGATCATATACTACTGTATTATATCAGCTTCCATTGAAATTAATTCAATGGCTGCTGGATACACCTTGAAATAAATTTGATTTGACTAAGTCAAGCTAATAATCAATTTTGGTGACTACTTAATATATTGACTGTTCACTGGAATTATGCAAGCAGAATATTATTCTTGGTTCTGGATCGGAAAAATATGTAAGATGGATAGGAATGAATAACTAAAGTTAAGAAAAGCAGATATAAAAGAGGAGTAAAAACAGAAAGAAGAAAGGAAGAGAAATCTATAAAATTTTAGTTTCCTAAAATTTCATCTAGTGATGTTTACTTGCCTTCTTTGGCTTCTTTAATCACTTAAATTCCTGTGATCTCACACTTTGCATTTTAGAGTTTTAAAGGGCTTCAAACTGAGACTGCTAAAAATAAATAAATAATAGCAGCCCCCAGTGCCACCCACCCACACTGACACAACCTTAAAAATAGCTTTCTTTATTTTCCCATATAATGGCCTGGGTTTTGTCTGGACTCTTTAAATTGCACTTCTAAGGGCTTAAAGAGCTGCTAGCATTGCATGTGGCTGCTGATACACATCCCATTCAGTATGTTGTATTTCAGAAATCCATCAGATGATCTCAGATGTACAGGTTATTATTTTCAAATCAGCTAAATCTGAGCAAATTCTAGTTAAATATCAAGAGACACAGCTAGTCAGTAAGTAGTTTCTCCTAAACAAGCATTTTTTTTGCCCTTGGCCATGTTATCTGTGTAGAAGGCTTTTTACAAAAAAAGATGGATTTTTCTTCCACATCTGAACAAGCAAATTTCCACTCCTTTTTCAATTTCTTTTCAGGTAGCTGAAATGCTTTTGATCACAATTTATAAATATGTCAGGCAAAGCTGTTAGTAAACTAGCAAGAATATATTGGGCAGTTTGAGCTTTAAAATTGTGTCAAAAATCACATGCTGTCATGTTACAAAGACTCAAGAATTCTACATGAATGCATGTTAAATTTATGGATGGATGACATTTAATATATTATGAAATCTTACTTAATTATTACTGTATTATAAAGATTTAATGAAAAGGTTTTTCAGCTAGCCAGAATTTGAAATATTTTTCTACTGTGAGCATTTCAAAGTCAAGAAAAGGTAGGAATTCTCCCCTTTGCAGACCCAATAATCAGTGCATGGTATTTACCTTAACCTGTCCAAGGATTACTAGAGGATTCAATTTGGACTGTTCTCCAGTTTCTATAAGCAAAGCTGAATATATAAAACTGATCAGAAGTGTGCTAATGTTTTATATTTTAAAGAAAATGAATGCCAATAAATTGGCATGTAATAGGGAAAAAACATCATATAACTGGATAAAAGAAAGAAAATATGTAGCCTTTTAAGAAAAGGCTACTTTGTTGGAAGATGATGATTTGCTTCCCTGTGAATTAAACCTGAAAGTTGAGGTGGTGTGAATATATTTGTTTAATGAGTTCAGGGTCTAACAACTTATTTCTTTCCCTATTTGGTTAGGGGAAATTATTTATTCTAAGGAAAAATTTAGCCAGAGGAGCAGGTCAATGACTTCTAGATTAAAAAAAGCAGCTGCCTTTGGTAGTGGGAGTTGTGTTTCTGTTCTGGTGACTCAAGATCTTCAACTTCTGACCTCATTGCAGTCTACAACTTCCTAAAGGTGCCCAGTGGAGAGGCAGGTGCTGATCTCTCTGTTGACAAGTAATAGGACACAAGCAAATGCAATGGAGCTGTGTCAGGGGAAATTCAGTCTGGACACTAGGAAAAGTTATTTTGCTGAGACTAGGGTCATCACTGGAACAAGCTTCTCTGGGAAGTGGTCACAGCACCAAGCATGTCAAAGTTCAAGGAGCATCTTGATGGTGTTCCTCAGTTGTATGGTTTCAGTTTTAGCTTTAGTTTAGGAACAGGGAGTTGGATTTGATGATCCTGATAGGTCTTTCCAACTTGATGTATTCTACTATTCTATTTTATGATAGGGATATCAAATGGACCATTATTATTATTGTAACTCTAAAATAGTCGTGTGTGGCCCCATGTGCCACCAGTGTCCTTCAGCCACCAGGAAGAGTTTCTTTTCTGTGTCAGATGCACTTTGTGTACATCACAGAGTGATTAGTAAGAGTTGTCTGAAGAGTACCTTTTTTGTATATTTTGAGGATGCTTGAAATACCATTCACTGCAACAATACATTGTAATTGTCATAATCCTCTGGCGTTTGTCCAGAGGATAGTGCTGCCCAAGTCAGAGCTGGTTTTTTGGAACCAAAAAAGCTTCCAAACTGGTGAGTTTATGAGCATGTTGATGGGTGGCCTACTGCTGCAAAACATACCTGAAGCTGAAACTGATGTCCATTGGATTATAAATGTTCTTCTGATCCTGTTTGAGGTATCATAGAACCATGGAACGGTTTGAGTTGGAACGGACCTTAAAGATCACTTAGTTCCATCCCCACCCCTGCCGTGGGCAGGGACACCTTCCTCTGGACCAGGTTTCTCAAAGCCCCATCCAATCTGGTCTTGAACACTTTCAGGAATGAGACAGCTATAACTTGTATGGGCAACCTGTTCCCGTGCCTCACCATCTGCACAGTAAAGAATTTCTTCCAAATATCTAACCTAAACCTGCCCTCTTCCTGTTTAAAGTAATTCTCTCTTGTCCTAAAACTATATGCCCTTGTAAAAAGTCCCTACCTCTCTCCCTTGTAGGCCCTCTTTAGGTACTGAAAGCTGTTATAAGGTCTCCCTGGAATCTTCCCTTCTTCAGGTGGAACAACCCCAGTTTTCTCAGCCTGTCCTCATAGGAGAGGTGCTCCAGCCCCATGACCCCTTCCCTGCAGTGTGTCGACTGCACCACAGAGTTTGGTGCTGTCAGCAAACTTGCTGAGGGTGCCCTCAACTCCTGTCCATGCCATTGACAAAGGCATGTAAGGGGTCACACCCCCACATATGTACAATTATACACCCTGTTAAGCAGGGCACCTCAGAAGATTAATTGGTGTAAACATCGGAGAACAGATGAACACAACCTTTCTGATTCTCTGGAACAGGGAAATAATTGAAAGTGTAGTATATATATTACAATTTGAATACATATATTCAAATATATATATATATAATATAATAAATTATATATATGTGTATAATATGAATGCTGACAGTTTAACTGTGCTTAAATTTTCTTAGGAAGGAATACAGTGATGGATATGAAAACATAGGCAACACCTTTGGCCCAAACTCTGTTTTTACCCTTGTTGTGCCAGATGTTGAGTTTTCAAGAAAATAATCATTATATGCTTGTCTGTGCTTAAACTTCACCTTACATGGCCAGCAGCTTTTTGACAAGGAGGGGTGTTGAGTGAGAAATGTCTTTGATTTGGTCCAGTCTGTCTGCTCTTACATGGTTTTTGAATGTCTTCTACAAGTCATAATGGAATTGCAATGTCCCTGCTGAATGCCTCACAAAACTACTCCTGCTTCAGAAAAAAAAACACCACTCTTAGAAAAAGTCACCAGCAAGGCTTCAAAGGATTATGAACTTATGAAATCCAGAACTTGCAATGGAAACTATCTGTCACTGTAATAGTGAGAGCTTATGTTAACAAGCAAAATTTAAAGATGAAAGCTCATCTATAACAGAGGTGTCTGAAAGAGAACTTAAATATTAAAATTACTTGTCTAAAGTAATACATTTCACAACTGGAATTTTGATACAATGATAGATATTAGGCATTTATAAATAGAAAAGAAAATGTTTGGATTTCTACCACTTTTCAAATAGATGGTATAGCTTTCATTTTAGTTTATTTTGGTTAGTTTTCTGAAATTATTGTATCTGCTGGCTTCATATAAAGGGATGAAATCACACTTTTTTTTTACATTCAGCACTGTTGGATCTGAAACTAATATGTTTTTCAGACATGTGGTCTGTATTGCTCCAGTGTGCACAGACAGATATCTGCTAAAATGAACTGTTTGCAGAATTGTGTATAGACATGATCCCCATATTTATATAGTGAAGTTACTAGGTTGCCACATAGAAGAACTACATTCTATAATGTTTTAATGGAGATATTCAAAACCACTTTCTTTTTGAATCCTAGTAATCCCTTCCATGGTCATGGACTGCCTAGTCTTCAAATATTTCTACATGGCTCATTTTTGTCAACTGAAGTTTGGTATATAGACAAATTGTTTATATCTATGCAAGGAAAAAATTAGACTATTTATCTTCTAAATCTAAAATATATGATTTATTTAATTTTTAAAAAAAAATATTTCATTCTTAAGAAAAATGGAATTGCTATTTGGAAATTAAATTTAGGAGACGTATAACTGGATACTCTATATGCACTCATTTCACTTTGGACTTTATTTGGCTCGATAAAGATAAATTAATCATTGTAATGAAAGTTAAGAGTCACCATTGGACCACTGCTTTTAAGTTGCTCACATTTACTGTTGGTAAAGAGTGGAAGGTCCTTAACATTAATGTGGAGAACTTATTCTTGAAAGAGGTTAATTTCTCAAAGTTAAACACGTTCTGAATTATGTTCGTTGGAGATTAAGTGTAAATAGATATGACATTGTGACTGAAAGGGAAATTAGAGGATGCTTAGTATCCAGCCAAATAGTCACTGTACCATGATTGGGAAAAGCAGCTTCTAAAACCTCAACTTTGTTGGGCAACAATATGAGGACACCAGCTAAAAAAAGCACATATATATTATCACAGTGTAAAATGTAGGCAGGAAAATATATTTGATACTAACTAGAAGTTATGAAGTATAGTGGGAGTAAGACCAGAGGACAATCTCTGGTTTAGCTAAGGATGTAGCATATATATTGTATTATATTAGACAGAATGAGAAAGGGTATCTCCTGATATACATATACATATACATACACACATACATATACACACAGTTATATATATATATAAATGATGCCATTAAAATTTTAAGAAAACTAAATTGCTGATAGTGACAGAAAAAAAATAAAGTGTTCAATATCTATTTCATTTCTGTTTCTGGAAAGAAGCAGGAGAGTGCATTGTACTTTGTAACGATGGTGAAGTATTTTCCAAGCAGTTAGTTTCTAAAGAAAGTGTTAAACAGTATTTTTATGATGAATACTTGAAAACAGCTGATTCAGATGAACTGAATTCAGAAGTAGACATATATGGTATTCAGTTTACAGTAATCTTGGAATACTCTAGAAACTCCTAGAAGCAGTGAATGTAATATTAAAGCTTAAAAAAAAATCAAAACAAAACAAAAAACCCTAAGCAACGTGACCTGTGTTGTGAAAGAGAACTTAATAGAATGGTGAGGTGGGTTTCTATACATAACAGTTCAAAAGCTTTGAGAGCAGAGCATTACTGCTAGAATTCAAAGCAGAAGGTTTTTGGAAGATAAAGTCTTGTCAAACAAACGTGAATTCTTTCTTTGAGAATGGTAAAGTTTGTCTGATAAAAGTAAGTGCTTTTGTACAGCTGCCTCAATAGTCATATGCTTAGAAATTAGATACATAAGCAACACTTTCAAAATTGGGATTGTACCCTTGAAAATATTTATTCTCAAAATAATTAAAAGGTCATAAAATAGATAAGTCACTATCACACATACACACACCACCACATTGCATTTAAAAGGGTTTTCTCTTTAGTTGTTATATGTAGAAATAAGTAGTGGTTAGGAGAACAGAGATTAAATTGTTCACATCTAGAGTATATATAAAAATGATAAAAGAATATTGTATCACCTCTTTATGCCCAGAGTGTAAAATGAAGCCAAAAAGTATAAAACTTATAGAAAAGAGCCCTAAGTGCTTGGAAACTGGAGAAAATGTCTGATTTTGTTTCTAGTGGAGAAACACTTCATAACCTTTCTGAATATTGCCACTAGAACTCCTTACAGTGTCAATACTGTAGGTATTTTTCATTATAGAAACAAACTCCAATAAACAATGATAAATTCTGCACCCCTTCAGGTTCTCAAAGAAACTCTGGATCTGCCTTTTAATTAGGTGCAGACCATGCTTTAACTAAATAAAACATTTAGATTTAAGTCTGAGGCAAATACAAGGGCCTATGATACATCTGATTCTTTCTGACCTTTCTGAATCTCTGTTTCATGTGATATTTTAAATATTCAATTTTAGTTGCTTTAAAATAAGTCTGTATGAGTCAGGTTTGTGGAACAACATGCTAACTCACATTATTTAGTACCAAATGTGAATGTAACACATTTTTCTTGGACTGATATATCTAACACTAGTATTTTCTCCTCATGCTCCCCTTTCACCTTCTAATAATCCCTTAACTATTTTTGAAAGATTTTAGAGGATTCTAGACCTTACACAGGTATAAAACTGGTCACAGTTATGTCCATATATTCTAATATTAAATGAAAATAGGTACTAAATATTCTAGCATTGCATTAGAATGGATACTAAATTATTTTATAGATATGTTAAAGTTTTAAATTGAGAGGTAGTTATTACATTTTTAAATTTTAGAGCAAGGACTTGAATTAGACAATTATAATTTCCCTTTGAATAATGTGAAAGTAAAATATACAGTATTAGATCAGATCATCCTCATAAGATTTTTTTCACTCTCATTTTCCATCAGCAAGAAATATCATACTGGGTAGTTGCAAAGTTCCCCATAAAGGATGTTTTTTATTCAGCTGATACCCTCACTAATGAACAGTCAAGGATGCCAAACAGCCACATATAAAATCATGGTTTGCTTTGCCTTATCTGTATTTCTTTCTTACTCCCATCAATGTTCTTTGTCCTGCATTTTCTAAATTTCTGTACTTTGTCTCTTTCCAATTAACCATGTTAATTAATGACAAAACTCTAGCTCTCATGCAATCCTAGGTTTTAGGTCAAAAACATTTGAAGACAAAAAATTATGATTGTATTTTTATATAATTTTTGTATCATATAATGTCAAAACACATATTTTAGCTCTTCTTTGCAGAAGATATTCCTGCTGCACTTTCATTGTATAAATTAAGCAGAAATTAGTAATTGGTTTTTAATATTTTCCTATATCATACCCTTTTAAAAAAGCAATCATTTTTGACTGCTGTTATTCATGATTTTGGGGTCATAGCTGGCCTAGGATAAGTAGATTTGCTACCCTGCAGCCTTTTTCATTTTCTCTTAACTACTGCATTAGAGCTCACAGTTCAGACAGATGACTCCAAGGCTCCAGCAGAATTTGTGAATATCTGTACCTAGACCTAATGAAGTACAGCTCTCAATTTATCTGTTTGTTCCATTATTTTCTTCTTGCTAATGTTGAGAAGATTGTACATGACTTATTCCATCCTCTGGAGAAAAGTGACAAAATAAAGTCTTGGTTTTTTTTGCCATGTTGTATTTTAAAATCCAGCCATACCACCAGTCCTTTCTTAACTTTCCTTTGTCTTTTATTTACACTTTCAAGAATTGTTTATGTCTTTAGTTATATGTTTTTTCATGGTCTGCTGTGGAGTCCTCCTAATTTACATCTTACATTTTATCCTGCCAGAAATTATGCTCCTTTCTACGGAAGAAGGATTGAATTATACAAAAGAAAGATTGTATCTGTCAATGACAGAGGAAAATAGTATATTTATGGCTGATAACATATGGTTCAGTATATTTATTCATTGATTTATAGTACTTAAGTATTCTTAACAAAAATTCAATAACTTTCTAGACTTTCCTTAGACTGAGGGAGGAGTATCTGGCTGGGGAACATCCTTTGTAATATGACTTTTCCAGGAGATTTTATTTCAAATCCCACTCACTTCATTATTTCAGCTCCACTTTGGGATTTTCTATAGAAAGAAGAGTAAAATTGTGGTAAATTAATCTCTAGTTGCATTCAGAAATAATATTTTCTTTGTAGAATCACTACGTGAAATGTTGTGAGGCACCTTAAGAGATTGCATACAAATCTAATCCTTCCACATTTGTCCATAGATCAGATGGAATGACATTTTAAAGCTTTTTTGGAAGACTTTAAAAGAAAAGAAATATATCTGCCTGTAGCATAAAAATCTTGTGTAGTATTTGCTATTTCAATGGCAAAGAGAATTTAAGGGAAATCTGTCTATGGGAAATGACACCTGTAAGTCAGTAATGTCATTTCTTTATTTGTTGGATAGACATAATTTCTGTTTCATTTCCTCTTCATCATTCTCTTTATAGTCTTGTGCACAAGTTTTTTCATTGACCTTTTTTCCATTTGTTGGACAGTGCTTGATATATAGTAAAATAGGGACTA
This sequence comes from Oenanthe melanoleuca, assembly GCF_029582105.1. Taxonomy (NCBI): domain Eukaryota; kingdom Metazoa; phylum Chordata; class Aves; order Passeriformes; family Muscicapidae; genus Oenanthe; species Oenanthe melanoleuca. The sequence goes on along the minus strand of NC_079337.1, from coordinate 37,098,260 downwards.
AAGAACATTTTAGTAAAGTTTATAGTAAAGCAGTAATTGTGCCAGTAGTTATGTTAGTTTTAGAAAATATCAATATAATGTTGTCCATACTTAACAATTATGCCTGTTAGGACCTGATATATCCTTTAGAATCAAGGAACATAAAGCATTAAATAGAATATATTAAATTGAATTAATAAATTACTTCAAATATAGAATTTTAGACCAAGATAATAATTTTCTGTCTTCACAGAAAAGTTCAAGAAAATGACAGTATTTATGTATATTATTTGTGTATAATTACTTGTACTGCCTTTTGCAATTCAAAACTTGTTTATACTAATTATGTGTTCCAGCTACATACATTTTTTTCTGCTGCAATGATTGTAGTCATGTAGTAAGATATGAGTGTGAAGCATATAAGGTCATCTAAAATGTATGTTTATATGTGTAGAAATATATAAATATATGTATATTTAGAGTTCTTGCAATTTTTTGATTTTTTGTTCTTGAAAAGAGCTTAAAATGAAAACAGAAAATTAATTAAGATATATCTAAGCTTTTGGGTGGATCCAATGCCATTGTATTGTTACTGAAAACAGTCATATTGGATAAAAGTGTGTTAACGTGGAAATAAATGCTTCAGGTCACTAAATCCAAATTATGTTTTCCAGTGTCACTGGCAAACATGTAATATTTAATTTGCAGAAGTGTCATGTGATGGCATCCACAGCAGTGTTAGACTTTTCCCCTCTAAATGTTCATACCAGCTGTCGAGATCAACCTAGTCAAAGGTTTTGGTGTCCTGATACTTCTGTTGATTTGCATTGTTCTGCAGATCAGGCTCTGTGGTAATTCCTAAATCTAGTGCAATGAGAAATATTATCAGGAAATCATGGTAGTAATGGAAATGAAAGAGCTGGCTCAGGCTTAGGACTAATTACAATGGCTGTAGTTGTTCTACAGCTGGCAGTACCATCAGAGCAGGAATTTCTGTAGAAACTCAGAGATCTCATTTGGTGTGTCTGTCCCAGTTCCTCTGCTCTGTTCCATATGACTGCTTTGCATCCACGGAGCGTGAAGCATCTGGGATGCATCTTTAATACAATCACTGTTTTGGCAGAGTGGCAACAGATAGCTTGGAAGTTCCTCACCTGGGTACTGATAATGCCATAGCTGTATAAGAAATCCCTTACTGCTTGGTACAAAGTTGATTATTTTATTTCAGTAAGTTAATTGCTTTTATCCCCTTCTGTCCTCTCCACCTTTCCACTGTGTTGAAGTCTGAAAAAAAAATCTGTCATGAACAAGAGGAACAAAAATTAGAATTGAAAAGCTTAGATGTGCTCTGAGACAGTGGGAGAATTGGAGTGCTGAGTACTGTATGGCTTATTGTTCAACTAATTCTTAAATGTATTAAAAAAACAAATACTAAAAACAATGTACTCTGGCCAATGATTATGCAGAATATAATGAAACAATCTCAGTTAGCAATTTTTTTTTTAGATTGCTATCTGAATTAAATTAGATAATAATTTTCAAGCTACTCTATTCAGTATTTGGTCATTGTTCTACTACACATGGATCCTTCAACTAACTGCTTTTCCTCGTATTTCATATGCTTTTTTTTCCTTTACTCTTCTTTTTTTTTTTTTTTTTTTTTTTTTTTTAAAGAAGATAATAAAGAAGTGTGAATCCTTTCAAAACCTGTCACATGTTGATTGATCCTGTCTATTTACCAATTCAAAATACATTTTCAACACCTCCAAGACACTGGAAAAAAAAGAGGTTCATATTAAATCTATATATTGATACCCAGCTCTGTTTTTTTGTAAAGAGACAAAGCTGTCACTCGCTGCCTGAGTGTGCTAAAGAAATGAGAATTTGAGGGAAGAGCCATTTCAAGCTTAACCCAGGCCAATGAAGTTATGTGAGTTGAAAAGAGATGCCATTTAACAAATTGGCAGAGACCATTACTGTTTCTCATATCAAGGTTATTTGTGTTCTGACTTTCAGAACATTGCATGTTGCCTCAAAGTCCCAGTGTCTGCCTCCCAGGAATTTCCCTGTGTCTGTCCAAGGCTGAGATAGATTACAGAAATAAGATAATTTATCTTTATGTCAAAACAAGTGTATATGTTTAACATATTACATTTTCCATTTTAAAAGTGGCTAAAGGGCAAAGTCATGTAAAAAAATCAAAATCAATAGATAAAGTTGTATTGACTAAAACCTTTTTAATTTACTTTTAAATAAAATTGTAGAGGGAATTTTTTTCGCACTTACAAAATACCAAACAATCAAATCATTAAGAATATTTAGAACCTAAAGAACATTTAAGAATTTAGAAATCATGCTTAGGATTTCTGGGAAAGATTTATTTGTCTTCCCAGTGGAATTTATATTTTTCAAAGGATTTCTTTCTTTTCACAGAACAGGAGGAACATGGCACAATCTATCACATATTAAGGATAGAAAAATGTTGATTTAAAACCAGTACTTACAGGTGTTAAGACTTTAATCTCCCTTCTCTGCTTTTTACTCCTCCTGTAGGTGGAGCTACAGATCTGCATGTGAAGTCATTAGGAAAATATTTTTTATTAACATTTAATTAATACCTTGTCTTTTTGGCTCTGCTTTTTGGTAAGCCATTGTTTTTTCTTAGTAGCTAAAAGAAACAAATATTATTTTTAACTATTTGATTAAAACAGAAAAAAATGCAAAAACGTTTTTATGATTTAAAGTTTGGAGCACATACAGAATATTGAAGAGTTTATGCAATAACTTTTGAGAAAAAAATATAGAAAAAATATACAACCGTGCATGGATTTATAAAATTATCAAGGTGCAGCACTTACTATATTCATTTTATTTTGGAAGCAAATAACTTTTGGGTCAAACATTTGTGGACTGACTTCCTGTTCAGTTTAGATGTTTGCAACACAATTTGAAGAGCCATATTTCTTTTACTATTTGTCTGCTTTCTGATGTTATCACTCTGGGGATTATAAGAAAGACTTTATTATACTCTAGTTTTCTGTTTTAATAGGGTTTTTTAATGCTTTCTTTTAATGTGGTGGGATTGGTTTGCTGGTTTTTTTCTTTTTTTTTTTTTTCCCCTGAGTGGCAAGTCTCAGCTTGATAACTGCTTGCACTGACAATTTAATTTCCTTCCTTCCTTACTGGAAAACATCAAAGAATCAGAAAGACATTTTTCTCTAATGTCTTTAGGCAGGAGTAGAACATTCTCAAGCACTACCTATTGAACCTGAGTTTTCTTTACTCACTTATACCTTCTTGAATAGAGAGCCTCACAGAGATTTAGACAGTCATTATTTAAATTAAATTTCAAAAATCCTCAGAGAATCTGGCTAAGAGTCCTCCAGAAAGAAATGTGTATTGCATGTTCCAGTGCAAGGAAGCTGTCTTCAATAAAGTTAAAGGGGAAAAAACCCCTAATTTTTGGGATGGAATGGTTTTCTTCCTGATATGGAACTAGCAGCTAAGAATTCTGTTTCTGGATTTTTTATTGATTTCCTGCATGGTTTTGCATGAATAATGCTTCAGTTCTGTGGAGTGCAGCCCTGCTCCTTACATGCTCCTCACCTGCTTGTGTTGACTGTTTGTGAAGTGCAAATTCCAGCCTCTCTTATGTCTGAAAGCTGTGGAAGATATAAATTCTGCTGCTCATTGTATTTCATTTAATGTAGTGTAAAACAGTACTTCAAAACAGTATTCAAAGACAATATGATGAATCTTAAGAAGTATGCAGCAAGTATTGGATCTGAAAGTCTGAATAAATAGGCATGGATGAGATAGACAATACTGTGTAGCAATAGCAATGTTCAGAATCTCAACATACCTATGTCTTTTTGCTCAGGAATTTTCAGGCACCTGAAATTTCCATATAAAGGAGCAGTGCTTTCTTAAGTGGCCTAATTCCACTGAAAATAATGGGTAATATTATAATTAAAAGTACTGACACACAAACTTTGATTCCTTGAAAGAAAAATTTAGGTTTTCAGTAATTCACTAGGTTGATGTAACAATTCATACAATAGATGGGAACTTAATTAAAACAAACAAACAAACAAACCAAAAAGAAAAAGGAGAGCTGTTAAACAGTACTATTTTATCACTCAGAATCGAGTTAGGAAATAAACTTGGATAAAAATGATTTATCAGGAGGTATCAGGGGTCTAATCTTAGGAAACAGTGACTTCAATCATTTAGACTGTAGAAGTTTTTTCACATGCCTCAGAAGAATGTGTGTGGATTTCAGCCAAGTTAATCCAAAGGAAATGGAATCTTTAACCTTTTAAAAGTTTATAATGGTCCTTCTTGCTTTGTAGTCACTAATACCAGGAGACACAGGAGGTAGTTGTGGCCTGGCTGACAGACATATGGTGTAGCAAAGCTCATTAGCTCTGTTGTCCTCAGCAAAAAGTTTTATTGCTTTGGAGTTGATCTGTGGAAAGAGAAAAGCTCTAAGAAAAGTATTGAACATTGTGTTGTGTTTTGTATGACTTGAAGCTTTTTTTCACATATGATTGGGCATTTGGCTCATGATCACTGGGAGCCCTGGGCTATCCCTGCTGTTCCAAAAGAAACCCCATTACTCAGTCTGTGAGTTACATCAATGTCACAGGAAATTTATAGCAGCAAAAGAGAGGAGGACAGTTCAAATTTCTGTGCAGCCCTTTTCCTTTGGAAGGACTACTAGTCTTTATACAAGGCTAACTAAAAGCCCACCAATATCTTCTCTTGCTCTGGTCAGCCCTGTGAATGCAGAAAGTTCATTCATTTTTCCATTTGAGGAACAGGGAAGTCTGTGGCACTCTAGTGCAAAATATAATTATGAAACTTTAGAAAAGAATCACAAGTAAAATAGAATTAGCCACAAAAACTGAATTTGTTATGCTGTACACTGTCTTACGCTCAGATTTGCATAGTATACCTGTATCATGTTGCATGTGGTGTGCCTTGACTATCTTGGCAGAAGGCACTCAAAAATAAGCATAACTTATCTGTGAGTTGGCCCATATTGTCTAATCATTGTTGTGGCTGAGTTTTTGGTATCAGGACATGAGTTTAAACAATAACATTTGTTGTTATTTAGGGATTATGCTGTTAGGAGGATGTAGTCATTCAGTTTTCCAGGTATAGAAGCATTACCTGTGCAACTGTAATTCCCATATGGGAAGAATGAACTGTGTCTCATGAACACATTGCAGTGTTCTGAGAGAAAGTGCTCTGTGCATGTGTGGAGACTGGCACTGAAGCTACATGGTTTATATTGTAATATTTCAAATCAGGATTTATGCAATGTGGCAGCATTTTCACAATGTGTCTCTATCAGAATGATGTCAAACTAGAAAAGCACACCATTAGGCTTGAGAAGATTTTCCTAACTGCAAAAATGTGACTGCATGTGCTTGTGTCACTGTGTTGGTTGGTTTGGTGCTTCCATTGTCTTGCCCTCACAGGAAAAGTAGAGGGATAGTGTGCCCAAGGAAAGTCATCAATAGTAAATTGAATGTTATTGACTGAGTGAGCTACCAATTCAGAGTCATCAGCAAAAAGAAGCTCCCTAATGAAGAAATCAGCCACACGTGTCTGCAGACTGAACAACTTGCATCAGTAAGAAACTGAATAAATATAGCTCTGTGAGTGGCATAAAGTGCTTCCATCTGCACAGTAGAGAGAAGGTGTAAAAAAGTCAAAAACTCTTTGTGATATTAAAGATATCTTTCCATTTTCTACCTATTTATCTGAGACTGAAATAAAATTTTCAAGGCTTTCATGGATCTGTAAAAGCTTCAAGTGTCCCCTATAATTCACATTGTCAAAATGCTTAGTTAGGTCAATGGTCAGCAAGCAAAGACAGTAATTTTAACTGATACTATTTGAAAAGGATCATGTGTGTAGTGCTCCCTGATAACTTTAGATGCAAGTTTGGGGGAAGACAGATTGCACAAAACAAAATTTCCACAATAATTATCACAGTTTACATTATGATTATTTGTAATAGATATTGCTGGTGTCTTTGAATTGCCATGAAATTGCCTCCTGCTTTCAGATAATAATGTGAGAAGACCATGTGGTGTTTGTGCTGCTTTTTCAAAAGTAATTTGCCACCATGTCTTTTCCAGACTTGTATTGTACAATGTCACTGAATGTACAGGTTCAATGTCAAGACTTTGTAAAAGAAGAAATGTTTTTGACTGAAAAATTTGACAAGTTGTCTTGGCATTTTGAGTACACTAGACTACAAATTTCAGACTATGACAAATTTCTGTCATTCTCAGAACTGTGACTAAGGATATTTTTACTCTACACTTCTACTGCTAAAGTATGGTATTAAGTTTGTTGTGGTTACATCCTGTAACAGGTGAAAAGATATGTGGGCTGTCACTCCTGTACCTATGCAAGAAATATATACTTCAGGTACAGAAACTGCATTGAATAGGTAGATAGTGACAAGAACAGATTGAATTTTGAGCTTCTTTTCTCTAGTAAATGGTATTGATTTCTCTAGATTCAATGTTACTCCAGGAGTGCTTTCAGGAATTATGTTGTTTTTATGTTAGTTTAAAGTGTGTTTATGTTGTGACTAGATTCTATGTTAATGAACACCTAGTTCCATCATGGCCAATATGGTCTTGGGCATCTGTCCTGGATGTAATTTGTCCTGCTATCAAATCCTATTACCTGCCACTGCTCGTTTGTTGTTTGTGTTTTCAATACAAACAACAGCTGACAATTCAAAATCCACAACAACGTTTGAAGACAGAGGTATAGTTTCTGAAAAACTGGCAAGTGCTTGCTCAGGGCAAATTAGAGGAATTGAAGGGGTAAATAACAGCAAGCAGTGTATTGGTATTTTAGTTTTAGATCGAGGAAATAGTCTGGGTTTTTACTACAACTGACAAAAAATAGAAATAAGGTTCATCTTTTGAAGTCTCCAAAAATAAAGCAAAATATAATTTTAATTAATAATGAAATATTTAAACAAAATAATCAGTGTGTATCTGGCACAACTTAAATAAAAATATGTATCATCCGTATATATTGAATGATACATTAAACAGTTTGAAACTAAGTGATTAATAATTATTTTCTGACATGTTTTTTAAAAGCAAATGAAGAGATATTGTAAAGCTTTTCTAAGATCAGTTTGGTAAGTACAAATGCATTTATGTTTTGTATCAAAGTTGTCTGGTCTCTATCATTTTACCAAAAAAAGGTGTGAAGCAATGTGTCCATTTCTGTGTACCTTCAGAAGAAAATTGAAGCTGCCTTCCAGCCCTGCTACTCTGTTGCTGTTGAGTTACTGATGAGATCCCTTCCAGGTGCAGCAGGGTCACACATTATGATAATAATGTACAGATAAAATACGGTAAAGAAACTTGCACTGTGCAGTGGAGATTTGTATAATGTACAATGTATAATGTGTATAATGTGTATATGTATAATGTATATGTATCTGCAATGGATAATATGCATATGTACACCATATTTAAAATTATATCCTATCACCTTTTTGTACAACGTTCTTTCTATTGAAACAACAAATTAAACACTTATATTAACTTGGTGCTATCTCCAGACATTGGGTTATCAGTCCATTCTTCACTTCCTCCTTATATTTTTATCATTTCCATTCCCCCTTCTCATTCTTTTAGATTCTTTCTGCAAACAAAACACCCTCACTGGGAATCAATCTCCCTTGCTTCTTTCTCCTTTCCTTTTCCCTTTCTCTTTTTCCCTTATTCTTCTTCTCCTGTTGCTTCTTTTTCTACTCCTCCTCTTTCTCATTTTTAGCAGAAATAATAAATTATGTGGACAAAATCTAAGAGGCACTCACTGGTAAGTTTTTTTAAACAAAATGGAAGGAAAAACACCAGGCAAAGAAAAAGCAAAACATCCTTTGATGATTTTTGGAATAAACACTTTTTATAACAAGCTGTTCTTATTTACTGAAGAGATAAGGCCATGCCTTGCTCCCATATAGCTAACAAGAGAGATTTCACTTCTGCAACACACCTGAAATGGTAAATATAATATAAAAATTGTGCATAAGATGACATTCATTGTAATGTTTTTCATATTATTATGTATTTAAATAACTGATCACATATGTTAGCGGTTCTCAAATTGTGCTCTGTGGTCCAGAGGGAGCTTCTTGATCACTTAGGACCATTGCACTATTCTCCTCCTCCAATCTTAACCTGAAGATGAAGGAAATACATTAGATACCTTTTCAGTAATACTTAAGCAGACAGCCAATTCTTATATTTGTTCTATTGTCCAGCTCCTGGTTGAACTGAGCTGGCATATGCCATTAGCAATGGAGAGCAAGGAAGGGAGGGACATTTTGCTAAGAAAAACTGTTTTGAGGAGTTGAGTAAACTTTCCAAGCAGCGTCACTGTCTCCTCAAAAGCCACAGGAGCTAGACTTCACTTCTTCCTTCAAACTCTTTGACTTTCATTAAAGCTTCAGTTCATGGCTCTGCTGGGTGATACCAACATGGCCATGTGCCTCTTTCTGGGTTTCATGCTACTGCAATTTAGAAAGAATTATTTTGGAGCTCTGCAGGGGTGCCTGTTCTGTTTCTCTTTCAATGGGGGCAGTTTTGTCCATTCTCTTTGCTTCTTTCCTCTCCCTTCCCACTGGGAAAGTAGAGGCAGTGACAGTACCATGATGAAGTGCTTGGCTGTGCCAGCAGCAGCTACTCAAATAGTTGCTTCTCTTCCCTAGGGAATAGCTAGTAAAGCAGGTGAAAGCATCCTCTGGGCTGGAGTTGATCCATGGACTACCTGTAGAACCTGCAGAACTCATTAGCATCTTCTCTATTGCTTATAGTCTGCTAGGTGTAAAGGTATAAATAATTTAATTTTAAATTTTATATTCCTTTAATGAGACAGAGTGTGTTTCATAAGGACATTACTTGCAATACAGAGAGCAGTTTTGTCAGGGTAAAATGATGTGTGTCTTGGACATAAAGTGCTTACTAGAGGGCTTAGTGGAATAAATATTTCTAATGCTAAAGAAGGCTGTAAGAAATTCTACCAGTAAAAAAATCAAAGAATATGTCAAGTGAAATCTTAAAACAAAGCTTTATTCAAAAAATAATAAAATTTCATAACTTAATTTACAAGCTGCAAAGAAAGCAAGGGCACCATGTTTGGGTAAAGATTCTCCTTACCTATTATTTATAATTTCTGAAGACTGAAAGGCCAAATCCCAAGAACACCAGTGGAAGATACATGCAGCATTCTGGCAGAGTTATACTCCAAGACAATAGTTAACTACCTTCTAAGGTGTTGTAAAAGATGTTAGAGGGTTAAATGTTCAGCTTGTAGCTGTAGCATTTAAACTTGAGCTTGGGAAATTTACATTCAATAAACATCCTTGCTAAGTTTTTTTCAGAAAACAAGTCTCATGCATTTTTATGTGCTTCTCCATTATTTAATATGCTACACCTTACTTAGACTTAGTCAGGGTTCTGAAAGAAAATAAAAAATACAAGTAGGATAGTTCTGAGATGTAGTCTACCAAATATTATTTTGCCCAGGTCATGTGTAGTGTGCTATCATTAGTGTTTTGTGCTGGAAATTTTGTTGTTGTTTAGGTTTTTTTGTTTAGTTGGTTTGTGTCCTTTGTTATGACCTTGGGTCTCAACCAGCTCATTAAAAATTAAATTGCTTATTATAACCTGGCTTCATTTTCCACTTTGATCAGAAAGCACAATAGGTTCCTTAAGTGGATTTACCCATAAAATATTCTGGTAATGAGAATAGAAGAGGCAAGTTAAATAACTTTAATATCAAAACAAAAGCTACAGAAATACCACCCAGAGGATAATAGCAAACATTTTTTCCTAACAAAAAGATAAAACTCCTTAAAATGTGAAAATTCTGTTTTCTAGCTTATTAAATTAACATTTTTAACAATTTGAAATGGTTATAATTTCTGCTTCTTCCATGGCTAGTGCTCATCTCCCATCAGCCTGTCAATATTTTGAAATTATTTAATTTGTACTGCAATAATTTGAATTCAGAGAAGGAGATGAAACTGTTTAAAATCAGAGAAAAAATTGCTGAATGGTGTTAATTATCCATTTTTAAGAGTTTTGCAGTTTTACTGTTCACTTATTATTTTCTGTAATAATACTGAGATATTTTATCTCATAGGTGTTTCCTCCCACAGAGATTTGTGAATGGGTAGTGACAGAAACATCACATAAAAATATTTGTTAGGTGAAACCACAGCTCCTCTTAGTCCAATTTCACTAGTCCACTGAGTCTAGTTTCTCACAGGCTGTAGGGGAAAGTATGAGAGTAGGAAAAAAATAAAATTATACTTGTCCTGCATCTTAGCTGAACTTTCTCTGACCCTTTGGCACCAGTGATCTTCATGTGCCTATGTAAACAACAAGGATCTTAAAGCAGAATATTCTCATGTAAACATGAGTGTTTGTTTGTTTTTTTAAATATTATTGCCTTTTCTTTGGTCTTCTTTTGTTTTGTTGTTTTTTTTTTTTTTTTTTTTTTTTTTTTTTTTTTTTTTAATTATTCCCTTTTCATTAGTCTCCTTTTTCAAAGTTTTCAGTCATTCTGAAATGAGATCAAATGAAAGTAAAGTGATCAGTTGCAAGCCATAGAGGATGAATAATTCAGCCATGGTTCTGATTGCTGAAAACACATTGGAAATGTTTGCAGTAAGAGATGGAAAATAATTCATAATGAAGGGAATTGATCAGAAGTTAATACAAAAACCTAAATCAGTAAAATATAACTTGCTAGTTCTAAATGAATAAGGATCCAAACCAAATCATTAACAATGGCTTTAGGAAGAAGCATGAAATAAATATTTTTACTAGTAAGACAGCTTCTGAAAATTGTATAAATTTTAAAATTAGTACAAATTTAGATAAATACAGAAAGATGAAACATTTATTTTAGGATGCCTTCATAACATTACAGCTACCAGGCAAGGGTTAGCAAGCTTAATATTTGACAAGGGTAGCTGTTTGAAGACTGGTCTACCCCACTTTGAGAAAATAAAAAGGCTTCAAAGCCTGCCTGCCCCAAATGACACTTTAAACAAGATAAAGTAAATGGTGACTTGTCAACTCAAGCTAAAAACCTCTGAGCATGCCCACATGTGGCAAAGGGCTGAGAAGGGACATTTTCTTGCTCTTATAATTAGTTTTTCAGTCAAGAAGCAAGTAGGACTTTTCCTTCTTTATCACACTTGCATAGTTACTTTCCTTTTATTTTCTTTTGTAAGCACAAATTGAAGATGTAAATGTAAAGACTGAGTATGCAATACTTTTCAAGAAGTTTGTATTGTTTTTAGATTTCTGGAAGATGTTAAGTGTGAGAATTTGCTTCCTGTCATTTAAACCTTTTATAGATTGAAACTTAAGAATTTCAGAACTTTAAGGAACCTTCTTTTAGAATTTTGCAAGAAAAGTTCAAGAGAGAAGCAAAATATCTGTTCTCCCATTTGTAAGTCTCCCTGCTACTGTCTGGAAGATTATTGAAATGTGATTGTTTTCTTTAAAAGTATATTGTATTATAAAGGGTCTTTTCATTATATGTGTATAATAAACAGTCCTTTTATTTTAAAAATATTTCATTTTGGTTTATTTAAGCTGGAAAACAAAGCTGCTTTGTAGATGGAGTTTATTAAGACCCATCAGCCATATGATAATATAGCACACTTTGTGAGCTCTGAAATTGTCTCTTGATATTATTTCTTGACTGAATTATTCACTTTTGCAATCTGTTATCCATATATATATTTAAATGAAGATATTTTCCTTGGAAAATCACAGTAGCCTAAATAGAACTCAGATTTCTGTAAACATTTCCCCAACATGATGTGTACACTGTATGCAGAACAATTTTTACAATAAATCTATCAGAATCTTTCATGTGTACAAATACAGAAAATGGCAAGGTTTTTTATATGTTCGTATTATTTATGGTCATAATTTATTTTATAGGTTATTTCCTGTATAGCAGTAGTTATAAACATGCCAGTATTTTTCAGTCTTAGGCTGAATAGTGAATTAAATAATTACTGTTCAGAACAATATCCTGATTCAGGTCAATGATTTGAAATAAACTTTGATCAATCATTAATAAACTTCACTTCATATATATTTTATCTAATATAATGCTTTTGGCTGTGTTCTGTATTCATTGTGTGTAGATTGCTCATTAAGGAAAAATTATTCTGTTCTCAAATTCTCCAGTCACTGCCCTTCACAAGTGATTAGATTAAACTAGTTTTAAAATTAGGAAACGCTATCAGTAACTTAAGTAGAAGTAATAAGCAAAAGACTGTTAAAACCCAGATGATTCAAAATTAAGATGTACATGAATGTATTATAAAATTGATAAGACACATATACATGTGCATTTATACATTTACACATACAAAATGATGTATATTTACATTTAGATGTATGTTGTAGAAACAAAGTAGACATGTTCTTTAAATATATAAACAGATGAATAAAGGGCAAATATTTTTTCATTATTAAAAAAAATATGGGCTAATACCTACAATAAGACTCTCTTTCCTTGTCATGGGAAATATCTAGAACTGTCTTCATGATTTGTTCCATATATCCAATATCCTGTAATAAGTGTGCTGCTTTGTTGGCTGCATTGGCTTTTCTTGTCATTGTTCAGGTTTTATAAATAAAACCAAAAGGGTTTTGATATATTGCAAAGCATTAACAATATCTGGCAGTACTTGGATTGATTGTTTCTCACACAGAATAATAGCACTTGGGTTAACTTCCAGTAAAAATACAACACTTCATAATGTCTCTGTTTCATCTGACATTAAGGTGTATGCTTACATGTCAGCATGTTTGGTCCACTCCAAATCAAAGCTCTGTAATTTACATTTAATATCTAAAAAGTTAGTTTTGCTGAGGTGCTTGCACCTTTCCAATTGTTTGCTGTTATATAATGATTAGACATTTGCTCTTAATTTAGGAAAAAATACAAGTTCAGAAGTATTTAGTTGCTACTTAGTGCCTAGTGTTTAATAGGATTCCTGTCTGAGTTTAGAAAAGTCATATTGCCTTCATTGCACCATTTATAAACCAATCAGCCATTTCACCTTCTTTCCCTCCCCTCACCTCATGCAAGGCTGAAATTTGTTTATCTCTTTTCATCCAGAAAGAGGAAGTCATCTCAAATTCTCTCCTGGTAAAACAAAGTTTTACTCTTTTACCATGAGGTTTGTACTTGATTAATTTTGAGAGAAGCCTTTGACAATTCTTTCTGCAGGCAGACCACATTCACCTGACAGGGAGAACATGCATTTCTAGTGTGCCAGGTTCTTCTGAAACTACGAGCAGTTTGAAGCAACACGAGGGAAGGATTTGGTCCATTGAGTCAAAGCAGTTGATTTGATTACTTTCCTTCTCGTGGAGACTACCCTGTTGTGTTGAAATATGTCCCTGCAATGCCATTCTGATAATGGACACACTGGAGAGCCACTGGCTCGTTAAAGGGCAGGGAGCTGAAGGACCAATCACTTTTTGTTCTTTCTCTTCCTCCATCTACCATCCTAATAATTGCCATTAGGCATCCAGATTCTGTGTATGGAAGTGCCTTTATTACTGAAGGAACAATAGCTGCTCTCAGCTGTTCCAACATCTGAACCTGGGGGTTCACAGCTGTCTGACTTGACTATGATTGTTATCTAGATTGTTGTGCTTTTCGAAATTATTTCCTCCTTTCTCTCCATTTTGACACTTTTGTTCTGAATCTCCAGTGAGGCTGTGTGACATTCTGCCATTTCCTGTTGCTGTACAGAAAACATAAACATAGCTATGGCTTTCAGTTTTCCCCATTATCCTCAAAACCATACAGCAGAACTAAATGTTTGGTGGTTTTTTTGCCATGTCCTTTATGTGCTATTTTTGAACTTATCTATAATCACCATCTACACTTTGTGGCTAAATGCATCCAGAAAGGTGCTACATGTTTAAAAGACAAATGCTATCATCAATATTTCCTTTGGCAGAAAGTAATAGATTATGCATGATTTATATATTATATTGTACTGGATGGATTAGAATTTTTATGAGAGCCTTTTAACATGACACAACATACATTGATAGCTAAGGTCCTGGAGAGCATAATCTCTTTTTTCTTTTTCTTTTTTTCTTTTTTTTTCTCTTTTTTCTTTTTCTTTTATTTTTTTTTTCTTTCTTTTGCAATAAGAAAAATATTGGCTTTGATACTTTTCGAGGTCAAAAACTTTTCAAGTGACCTCTAAGGAAAAAATCATTAGGAGAGATTTCAGGCTCTTGGAAAAACTTTCTCTTATTCTAGGAAGAAAATTTCATTTGGAGTCAGAAGCAGAACATAGGCTCTTTTACAGTGCAATTACTTAAACAGTACTTCTGAAAATTAACCTGAAATATTGCATAACCAAACAAAGCTCATTTTTCCTTACAAAAACAAAGTTCCATTAATTTAAACTTCAAAATAAAGTGTATCACTTTAGCTCCAATGCAGTACTCTGCAGTGTCTAATTTCAATCAGTAAGAATCTTAATATAATTAAAAATATATTCTAAATTGGATCCAAAAAATATCTGCATAATTGTCAAAGGATATAATTTCAAGGTCATGTTTTTAGTCAGATTATTTAGTCTGTGGGGATGTTTTTTTTGTGTTTCACTCACTCAAAAATTAAGATGTTTGTTGTCCCTACTGCAATTTCACTTAACAGTTCAGATGATTTCCAGTTCAGTTTAAGTAAAGAAAAGGATTTTTCACAGTGTAACACAACTTTTGAAGCTTTTTATTTTTTTCACTGCAAAAAGAACTTGGAGTTGAAAGCTAATATTTTTCAAATTGTAAATCTCACTGAGCTTTTAATGTTTTTTGTAAGGTACCAAAAGTTCTACTCTATGTATTAAAACTGGACAGTTATTTTGTAAATTCACATTTAACTATGAAAAATTACTAATGTTTTCCACAGTGTGATGTAAATGCCTGCCAAGAGACCTGGTCTTAAAAAGTAATGGCCCCGACATTTGGACAACTGATCTGCAAAGTTTGTGCCTACTCAGAGACACATTGTGTGTTCCAGAGTCCCTGAAATTAATAGAAGATCTGAAGTTTTAACTGCCATGGCAGAGGAACCTTGAGGCACCTTGTTGTTTTATTTCCTTACAAGTATCCCAGAAGTTTGCAGGATAACACAGGAAAATCCTGTGAGGAAAAATACAGGGGTATTCTTTTTGTTGTTCATTTATCAGTTTTCAATTACATTGACAAATGAATTCTATATTCTTTTTTCATGTTGTATTATTCTCCACGCTGCTGAGTTGATCTATTAAAATAGAATACTTCCATTTTTGAAGTAATTTGGTAAGCAATTTTTTCATAGTTCATATGTAATTGTGTTTGTGTATTTTAGTAATAGAAGAAATAGAGAGTTTTTTTAGATTGCCATTCTGCTTGATTTATACTAATACTTAAATGATACTTTCTATTTAAGATCTGTATTGGTAGAAAGATGAGTCTAAATTGGGGAAGTGGGAAGTTAAGGTGTATATTACTTTCTTCCTCACTTATAATATCACACAATTTTCAGCTTTATGAGCAAATATTTTGTGTCAATTTATATTAAGTACCACATTTTCTCTTACAAACCACATAAGACAAAAAATCCTGGTCCATGTAATGACATGTGAAAAAATAAATCGCCTTAAAAATACAAATCATGCCTTAAAAATACATTGATAAAAGTATTTCCACTTAATCATTTCTATACTAGACATTGTTGATATAATGTAAATTTCACAGAGTTAGTTGGTAACAGTTTTCCACTTTCTCTTTTCCTCTTCCTCCTTCCCTCTTTCCCCTTCCTGTCCATTCTGCTTGATAAGACACTACCTTTCTTTTTTGTGAAATCCCCTCCACTTTTGCTGATTCTGGAAGGAATTAAAAGCTTGAAATCAGACAGAGAATTGATTTGCTTACAGTTTAACCTGCTTGAAGGTTGTTGATACATGCAACAGAGCTGGTGAGATTTTTCTCCTTTATTTCATGTCAATAGAGACAGGATTTGCTATTATGAACACACACAATTTCTGAGTTCAATGAGGTCACAGATTTAAGGTTTCTGAGCAGTCACTGAAATTTCATGTCAACTCCTAGACTGGCTAGCAGTCATTGAATGGCTGAAAAAGTTGGTATTAACACCCATGCACCCCTCACTACTGGGTAAGGATTTCTAACTCTGACAAGCATTAGCAGTGCTTTTCAAACAAGATCTTTCAGTCCAACAGGACCACCACTGGTTATTTAATTGTGATTTTGGATAATGAAACTCATTGTATAATGGAATTAATCACACTATTATCATCTTATTTAAATAGAATAGAACATTCCAGTGAGTAATTTGTTATAGGCGAATAATAATTAAAAATATTTCAAGGGTAATAAATATTTATGTATTAATTTATTGTTCCCTACATGACACATAATAAGTGATGCAACTGCTGCCTACAGTATCAGCTTGAGTAACCTACTCTTTCTCTATGGAAATTATATGATCACTTTATATGAAATTCAGAGTTTGTCCCATATTTCTGTACAAGTATTCAAAATACAAGTTAAGGTATTTGCAAGCTTATCATTCCCTGAAAGTATTTTGGCTACAGAAGTAGAAAAAAAAAATCACATTCAGTGAATATAAAGACCTTCACATACACACAATAAAGAGTAGTACATCTTAAGTAATGGGAACAGCTTTTCCCAGGGAAAACCTTTGTGTTATAGGTGACTTTTTTATTACACTCTCTTGCATTAATGTCCCTTATGATGGTAATTCAAATACTAGAACAGCTGCTTTTCAGATGTAAAGTAGTATTATGACTGCAAGCAGTTGCTTAAAGTTTGCTTCACTTTTTTATTTTTCATAGAAATCGTAAAAAAAATACAGTGAGTAGGGGCATCAAGTGGCTATTCAGTCAAGATCCCATTCTCTGCAAAATCAAAGTCAGTCATACCAATCTCATTCCAGGCAAATGTCTGTCTTGCCCACATTTCTTTTGGTTTTTAAAAAATAGTAGTTTAAATTCTTTCTATTTTACAGGAATTGTACTCTTGTGCTTTCTTGAAAGAACAGGAACTAAATGAGAGTAAGAGTTTAAAATCATAGTGCTCTAAAAAAATGTTTGCATGTCCATTCATTCTTCAGCTGTGTAACTTATTTCTGATTTCATGTTCTCCTTAAAAATAGTTATTAAAAACTCCTGATATATTGTGATTTAAGTAGGCAAAGCTGTGTTTGAATGAGAGGTGGTTTTATTTTACTAGATAATCTAGCGTTTTTCTTTTACTTAGAGACAGTAGATTTTTGGCAAAATTCCCTAAGATTTTGCTGAAATAATGATTTAACTCTGAGGACCTGAGGCAAACGACGTACTTAAATTCTTCATTTTTATTCTTGGTGGAATTTAGAATCCTCCTGATGGATAGGTTCCATGCAAATGTATGCTGTATTTCTCCCTTCTATACCTCACCTACTGAACAGTCCAAAATAGACAAGATGGTCCATCTGAGTTCAGAAGGGGATTGGTCTAGAGTGCAGTACAGCTTAACTGAGCTGGGACTGCTCTTACCAATGAAGATGGAGAAAGGAGAGCACCAAACTCACAAATGTTCCCTTCCTGTGGAGATCAGGCTCTCCTCACTATGGAAAGAGATCCTCCTGCTCATACAGTCTAGCTGGGAATGTGGCAATGCATTGCAAGAATATAAACTATAACTTTAAAAAAATTCCTAAGGTGTCAACTTTGTAACAGGTGTTTATCATGTCTTTCTAAACATATGGATGTCTTTAAGGATTTCTCCTGAAGGACCTATCTAAATGAATTACTCACACTGCACAAGACATTTCCTGAACATTCTTGAATCACTGGGTTCATCTCCATCTCTTTTCTTTAGGGGATCATTTTCTCAATGAAAACTGCGTCTGACAAAAGACTAAAAAGGAAAAATCCAACAATCAAATGGACTTTTATGTGCCACATACTTTTTTTTTTTTTTTTAATAGGATGGTTTCTTTTGCCACTGCTGACTTTTCTGCTAGAAAATGTAGTGTATCTCCTCATAAACTGAACTTTGATATTTCAGTTTCTATGCTCAGCTCTTATGAACAGCAAAAAACATATCTCTATTAGCCCAAAAGAGTGAGAGTGCTGCAATTGCTGCTCAGAAGAACACAAAGCTCAGTGTTTGAAAGGGACATAAAAATTCCTGTATTCCTTTGCAAGGATGGACTGTGCTCAGTACATGTGAATTGTCCAAAGCAGAAAGTTAGAATGAATCATCACTTTATTGCCATGAAGCACAAGAGACCAGGAAATGGGAGCATTTTTATCACTTTCAAATACAGAGACAGTTTTAAAAAAGGTGTTATTACACCTGAAACACTTAAATGTGAAGCTTTTATTCAATGTTTAGCTGTCATCAGCTCTAATGGTACTTTTTGATAAATTTTTTTTACTAGTAAATACAAAGTTCCACTGCTAAAAACAGTCTAAGTAGCCTGAACAAGGAGTTTTATTTTTGAGTACTACAAAGAGACATTTCTCTGAAAGCAAAATCTTTAAGTAATTTCTGTAGGTTTTATTGCATGAATAAAAGCTTAATTCTGTGTACACTGAAGCTTCAGAGAATAATTTTTATTAATTAAATCATATTCATTTTAATTAGAATGAAGTTTTACATTCTCCAAGTCTGGAAAGAAGACAGAAATTGATAAAAAGCAACTATGCACATTTTTAATATTTAAGAAATTTATGTTATCAAATTTAATATTTGATGATCAAACCTGATATACTCTATGCTTATCTTCATTACATATCTTATACATAGTTCAAGGCCAGGTTGGGTGGGGACTTGAGCAACCTGATATATGGAAGTTGTCCTTGCCCATGACAGGACATTTGGAACAGGATAATGTTTAAAGCACCTTCCAATTCAAGCCATTCTAAGATTCTATGATAATTTTCTAAAGTAAAAGGTAGAATGAAACACTCCTGCAAATATTAGTGGACTCTCACGGGCTTATCTCATAGAAATACCTCATCAGAAAATAAAGTGCTAAGGTCACACCAAAAAAATGTAGAACTTTACAAGATATGACTTTAAATATGTGATAGCTCTGTGTGATGCAGACTTAGAATCATTAGCAATTATTTTCCTGTAACTTACAGAGGTGCTATATTAAATGTATTTGCAGTAGCACACTAATTAGAAAGATGATGCCATGCATTCGTGGGTAAATCTCTTTTTCACTAGCTACCTGTAGAAACATTTTTACGTGTTATAACTTCAAGCTTTGTAAATTAGACATTTTAGAATGAAAGTTCAAAACTTTTTCAAAGACAGTGGTGATTGAAGCAATACAGCAGACATAATCTGTAAGCAGACAGGTGTCTCAGTAGTGTTAGAGCACATAAAGGCATTCTTCTGAATTCCCCTGGAGAACCTGAAAACATCAAGCACTTGGCTTTGGTCTGTAAGGAACGTCACCCATTCACTCAGGTTGGACTGAGGGTGGCTGAGGGTGGGCAGCTTCTCTTATGAGGACAGACACAAGTCACAACTGCTAATGCAAGTAGCTCTGCAAACACAAGTGCATGATCATTCACGTGTGGGGAACTGATGCAAAAAAGGTTCCAAGATGTAGATTGTCCCCATAGAACTGCTATTCCAAAATTTTCTTAACCGTGGAAGAGGAATTAATTTATGCACATTTTAATGACAAGGGAACACTGTTCTTGTACATGATAACTTACAACTATGTGAAGATGGCTTGTGTTCCTAGATAAAAACAAATTGTATCCTGAGTAAACTGAGTTCCCTGTGACCTTGCCGTTCCAGGTACATAAAGTATCAATCACCATATGAAGTTAATGTGGTTTCTGTAAGGAAATGAGATATTTGCATAATAAATAACAGAACACGAACCTCATATAAATTCCACGTGAATATCTGGTTTACCTTTTTTCCTTTTTTTTTAATTCCAATTATTTTCTGAGTTGGATTCAAAATTTTAGTGGCTTGAATACTTGGAGTTTTGGCAGCAGAGCTTTGTATTTGCTAGTCTCATGTGGCCTAACATTCAGTCCATGAGGCAGAGGAGTTCTGAAGCTGAGCCAGGAAGATTGCTGTGCAAATTAATCAGACTTGGTCAACAACAGTTTTTCTAATGTGGAACACTAAGAAGCTTTTTTTCCCATTAATCTCACCCTTTTAATTTTGGCACCATTATGCCTTCTCTTTTGCCTGTTTATATAGAGTAATAACATTTAACTCTATTTCTTTTTCCTGTGTGAATCAAGTCACAGGACCATATTTTCTAACCTACCAGATATGAAACTGAGTCTTTATGCAGTCAGTGACCAGTAACTCATTGCTGACCTTTGCATTGCAGGATGGTGTTTTCCCAGTTTGGCCACACTGATAACAGATCAGAGATACATAGAAGAGGTTTTCAAGAGCTTTATGGCCAGTTGATACTTAGTCTTCTGAGCAGAAATTAGACTGTCAGCTGGTGGAAATAGCCTTGAGGGCCCTATGGAGGATTCACTCAGAGTTCTCAAGAGCTTTAGCTAGATATTCTGTGTCCAGTACCAGCTGATGCTGCTTTCCTCCACTCAGACAATATACTTCAGTTTCGACTTCATCATTTATTCTCCTCCATCCTCAACTTCTCCTTTTTTTCCTTAAATGGACTCATGCAAAATTAAATATATAACTGTTTTAATATTGGTATTATTATGACAATTTAGCTGCATACTGGAGTCACATTATGACCTCTGTTTATATGTTAGCCCTATATATGTGGGTTAGATTTTTAAATTTTCGAGTGCAACACAATGAGTCTTTCCTTTTTTATTTCTGTTACATCAAATTTTATATGCATCAAATATATTTGGTATGGTATATCAAATTCTAAGTAATTCAGGGATTGAGATATTATGTGCTGATCTTTGATTATTAAACCTTGCAAAGCTGGAAAGGCTTCCAGCTTAAGTGGGCTCATTATACCATAATAAAAGGATATATTATGAGGCCAAAGATTAACTGAAGTAAGGACATCATCATAATTTTTGTGGCAAAATCTTTGATATCAGGAGTGTATGATCACAGTATATTTGTTTATAAGCCCGGAAGAAAAAGTGTACTTCAAAATAAGAAACACTACCAGTGGTAGCTAGAATACCTGGAAAGGAATTGTTGGTATAGATAGAATTTTAATATGCTTTCTCTAACTTTCTTCCTGATTAAACCTTCCTTTCAGGAGGTTTCAGCTGAATTTCAAATGTTTTTTGAGTTAGAATAGCAGTAGAAGACACATATTTTTATGTCTGAATTTCTGCAGGTGTGAAACTACATGTTAAACCTTCAAATCTGAGGGTTTGTACCTTTAGCTACAATTCCTGTATCTGTTGGTGCATATGCCTCAGACAGATGCTTCAATTTTCCTGACTGGTTATTAATAGGACATTATTTCTTAAAATCTAATACTTCTTAGAAAAGTGGTGAAATATGTTTCTTCAAAATATTTTATGATTCAGATGTAAATGTGTAACCTGAATAATCTTGTAAGGATGAAATCTGTCAAGATTTTGAGCAAATGTAGGCAAAACTGTTGCATTTGACTCCAGATAGAAGAATTCCTTCTTATACATTAACAATAAAGTAATGAACATTCTTTCTGTCTTCAGATTAATTCCCTTATCTGTGATTGATTGATTTATTTAATTCATTGATATTCTCCTACATAGAAATAAACAGTGAAATACATGGTGTTGATCAGAAACAGAAAAGTATTCCATTGCAGTAATTTGGGATCAGATCCTTTTTTCCTTAAAGTCCAGTGCCATCAGTGTTATTAAGTCAGCAATGAGCTAAATTTTTTTCATTCAAGTTGATTATTGTCTTGTATATAAAATCTGAAAAATAGTATTCATGCTTATAATTATTTTCACACATGGAACAATCTCAGTCTTTGAGATCTATTAATAAATTTGAACTGGTTGTAAAATTGCTTGTGGGGGGAAAAAAAAACGTAGGGAAAGAATTTAGTAGTGCTTAGTTTGAAAAAAAATATGTTTATGAATAATCTCACTCTAGAAACAGACACCATGAAGACTACCCTACCAGAGACAGTGCAAAAATCTGTTGAAATGAAACAAGACTCCTGAAAACCTCCACATGTAGAATCTTCCTCTTCCTTCAGAAAAACAATGTATGCTTCAGGTGTTCCTCCATTTATATTTCGCCTTCTATAGACAAGCTAGTTAGATATTTTGGGGTTCTATAAGATGCTTTGGGAAACAGTTGGTGTAATTGAACTGAAAACTGACCAACACTTGTTCAAAAATCGGGTCAGCAGTGATTTTATCATACATTCCCCTTTTTTCTGTTTGCTTGCTTTTCAATTTTATTCCACGTATCAGCTGGGCATGAGGATCAGGCTGGAAGGGTGTGTGAAGCAGAGCTGGTGGCTCAACAGGAAACTTTCCATTGCTTCAGAAGTTAAAGGCAGGTCTCAAGAATGGGGGGTCTGAATACAAAATGCAAAGATCACATAAACTCTTACTAAACCCTTCTAATATTCTGCCTAGTGTTCCCCTCTAGGTATGTAATTTCAATTTATTAGAGGGAATTGATTTACTTATTTCTATCAGTAGACAGATTAGGATCAACATAGTAAAATATAATTTATTGAAGGTTAAGTTATCTATCAATTATTTATGTGGAGTTGTTTTTGTTTTTCCACAGTCCTTCTGTGACATGGAGCAGTATGAGCCTTATTTCCATGTCAGAACAACTGAGAAAGAGAGAGAGATGCATGCTTAGGGACATGTAAAAAGTTTGTGAATGGCAATTCCAGATTATCAAACTCAATTCAGTACTTTAATCATTAAACTCTCTTCCTCTCTTCCCCACTGATGCATTTCTGAAATGTATTTTATCAGTCTATGATCACTTGCTGATTTAACAATACAGAGCATATCAGGTGAAAACTACAGGTATTTAATTTCACATCAGTAAGTGGCATTACAGGAAAGAATCTTCTTCTGAAAGACAAATCTTGCTCATATCTACTAGTAATTTAGCAGATGGCTCACATCACTTTTGCTTGCTTTTTCAAATAATTATGTGGCTAAGCAATCACTGCATAAATCAAAGAATGAACTAAACTGAAAGAAGATCTAAGGGATCCACATGTACTTACTGCAATGAATCATCATTATGTGCTCTTAAAAAAACCCCATCTGCTGTTAGGTTGCTACTGCCAGCAAATTTTATTACAAATACTACTCTTATAAAACACCTAATCCACTACCTTCAGTATTAATTCCAAAAATTATGGTATGGAAGTGTATATTTTGCATGTTATGCAATTCACAATATATTTATCAGGGCAGTTGTACCAATTCTGAATTAATCTTAACACAGAGCAGGCAGAACAATAATGTAAGTATCTATTTCCTGGTTCACAGGACTGAACTGAAAATAAAAGTGATATATTGCAGGCATATTATTTCTAGGTAAATAAAATAATCGCTATAAAATTTCAATCTCTGTAAAAAAATCTTTAAACATCCAGGAAATATCTACTCAGTTATATCTTTGTGAGTAAAGGGCATATAATAAAACCTTATGATCTTAAAGAGAGACGCCTAAATGGGAAAATACCTGAAATACTACTGACTGTTTTGTAACACATATCACCTTTCTAGCAAAAACCACTCACTTAAATAGTTTCTATGAAGTCCATCCTGCTTTGTTAGATTTTTTTATTTGATATTAAAAAGCATCTTATACAGAGCTAAAGCCCAAATAATCATGAAGTAGAGGCATTGTTATCTCACTAAGTTCCTCTGGCCAGGACAGAAGGATTTAAGCATAAACAGTATTTTTATTTTAACAAAATTTCAAAATTGTAGTGACTGTTGGGGATTTTTATGTAGCATTTACTGTTAAGACACTACTGCTGATATTCATCCTTTTTAGAGTCTTGCTAAATACCTATCCCTTATCTTCTTACCTTGCTAAATATCTATTCCTTACCTTCCCACATCCATTCCTAAAGTTTTTCTCTTGGTAAAATTCCATTTCCAGTTCAGTTTCTAAACTTTGCAGTGTAGCTACATGCTAGGAATTCTAGCTCTCTTTTTGCATGAACAAATCAATTTTATATTTTATTTTATTAGTATCTCGGTAGTGGTTTTGAGGCTGTATGATCTTCAGGACCAGTAGGAAAGATACTTGTGTTAGGATCCATCAGCTGCACCATGTGCTATGCTGTAGGAAGCTGAAAGGATGGTTAAATATATGTATGTTTAACAGAAGGTCCAGATAGAATAGTAATAACTGCACAGCATTTTCAGTCCTCTATGTAAGGTTGAATTTTGGAGTAATGTGTGCTCAGCTTCTGCCATTATTGTACATTTATGGTAGGCCTGTTTGGATAGGACCTGCTGATAAAAACAGTGTTGGTATTGTGTGGTGGAGAAATGAGAGTGCCCCTTTGGTCCCCAAGGTTTAGAGCTGCCATAAAGTAACTGGTCCTCACTTGCCTGTGTTGAAAATGTTCCACTAAAAACTTCCAGCAGGAGCTGGATGGCATTAACACACAACCATACTAAACTCTGTGTCATTAGAAGCCAACAGTCCTGGAGAAATACCCTTCCACTTACCTGAAACACAGTGAGTGTCTTTCCTCCTGGGTGATACACTTAGCTTGCCACTAATGTGCTAAGCATCCTGCTTATATTAGACATTATGCTTCTACTATTTCTGCCCTCTCTATTAAAACCTAGAGCTTTGTAGGCACTAGGGAGTTTTCTATCTATATGATTTTCCATATCTGTTGGATAAATTAGAGATCCAAATGCAAAATTTAGAGCTCATAAACATTAGATGGTTTTGTGAGTGACAGTCCCTGGAGGGCTTTAAGTCCATAAACTAATGAGACATAAATATAGTGGAGTAAGGAGGGAAAAGGTATTTTTATCTGTGATATACAAACTAGTTCCAAACTTGTTCAGGTCATTACTGGAAAACTATATCTATTTTCCTAACATCAGCACTACAAAATTTTGCAAGATAATTAATATCTTTAAGAATACATTATGAATTGGAATTTGAAGGGGAAAGTGATTTGGCATCCTCTTTTAAAACTTTGTAGTCATATAATGAGTAAAATAGGCATAGCTTTTCACTAATTGTCATATAAAGACTTACAGTGGAAAGGGAGTCATACTTCAATTGTAAGGTGAGGCTTTAGCAGCTGGTGACACATGGCATCCCTGTTAGTGAAGGGAGAGGCATGTCACAAAAGCAATAATGATTTTGCTCTGTGTCATGCCACAAGGTAGCAGTGTTGTGGTACAATCTCGATAATTTTCTGATACAAGTCACTGAGCATGGGATCAGTTCAGTTTCTATCAAAATCAACAGAAGTTTTGCTGTTGACTTCTGAGGACTCTTTCCAATATAACCAGTGAAACCTCACTTAAATGCTTTGTTTGCAATGTGTCAATTAATATCACAATCTCTACTACATAATATTTCATGGACTCATTATTGGACAAATGCTGAAACAGTTAAAAGAAGAGAAAAAACTTCTTATCAATACAAAAAAGGACAATTTGATTTTGGTTTTCTTTTTTCCTGCTTTTATTTCAGTGATCTGTGAAAATGAAAATTATCACTAAAACGAGTGGAAATGTGAAAAAAAGCGACTAATAGAGTAATTAAATTCACTTTTTATTCCAGCATTAGAAATTCGAGAATACTGTTCAGGCAAGAAATTTTCAATATGTGCATTTTCATTAGTTTTTTTTCCTATTTTTGAAGGCATGTGTAATTAGATATGAAGGCTTTTTTATTCTTAAGTTCAAATATTGTGAAAGATCAATTGCTGTCTGGTGACAAGGAGCTATAATTCTATTTTTTATTATTTTATTTTATTTTATTTTATTTTATTTTATTTTATTTTATTTTATTTTATTTTATTTTATTTTATTTTATTTTATTTTATTTTATGGTTTGGATTGAAAAGGGACCTCGATGATCATCTTATTCCAACCACCAGTCATGGACAGGGACACCTTCCACTAGACCAGGTTGCTCTGAACTCCACCCAGCCTGGCCTTGAGCACCTCCAGGGATGCAGCATCCAAGAACTTTCTGGACAACCTGTCCAGTGCCTCACCACAATCACAATAAATAACTTTTCACAGATAAATAATATCTAATCTACATCTACTCTCTTTCAATTTGAACCCACCACCTGCTCTTGCAGATAGTCTTGCCTCATCTTTCCTGTAATATCTCTTCAAGTTCTGGGAGGCCACAATCAGGTCATGCCAAAGTCTTCTCTTTCAGGCTGAACAATCCCAATTCTTTCAGTCCTTGTTCATAGTATAAGTGCTTCATCCCTCTGATCAACTCAGTAGCTCTCCTCTGGAGCTGCTTTAACATAATTTCAGTCATTGTGTTAACACAAGTGGTTGATTCTAACTAAGCAGCAAAGTATTTTTTTTTTCCAGATGGAGCCTTTTTCCCTGGATTTCTGGATGTTGATGGCAATTCATTTTCACTGCAGGTGAAGAGACTCACTGTTTCAGATTCTTTCCTGCTCATGAATAGTATAATGTGAAGAGAAATGTTCAGGATTAATAGTTTACACAGAGACACGTGGATGAAAAAAAACATGTTAGAGATTTATGGTAGAAATAAGGAGTATTATTGTGGAAATGCTAAGGCCTTCCAATTGCCATCATTCTATCAATATAAAGACAACAAAACTTTATGGTGTGATAGACAGATTTTTATTGGCATGAAATTAATAGTGTAAATTCCACAAAAGTGGCAAAGTGATGAAGGATTAAAGAGGATCCAGACAGATGGTCCAGCCTGTCTTCTGCATGGAAATTCTCCACACATATGGGATACTAAAGGTGAATGAAGAAGTATATATTGATTACTTTCAAGGTTGCTTGTTAGCATACCCTTATAAGAATATGTTTTCCATTGCTTGTTTTTCTGCAGTATCTGACACATTTGGTCTGAAACATTCAGATGGTGACTATAAAAGTCTATAAAGGTGAAATTATGTGGAAAACCATCCATACAGATCACCCTCATTTGCCAAAATGACAAATCTTTTGCTTCCAAGGACCATAGGGATATGTTGGTTTGACTAGATATCAAATAGCAATGAAACTGAGAACTGTTTTGTCATGACACTTTACAGCATCCATTATCTACACATTTTGAATCACATATGGTGTCTTTCTCCACCCTCATGAAAACAAGCTCTTGTCTGAGTCTCAGTGCATCAAAGGACAGTCATAGTACTCTGACATGCTAAATTCAATTAGGATTATCTCTGTACCAAACATATGCAAACAATAAGCAACAAAAAGACAGAGGTAAACAATACTCCCTTTGCTTGCTACTGGAAGGCCACTTTGACACCAGGATTGGAACTAAAATGAAGTGGAAAAATTGCAGATCTGTTTATAAGGCTTTCTCTGCTAGGTGAAAGGAGGGCAGTGAGGAGTGAAAGCTAAGGGTATAGGTGAATAAAAAAGAAAAACAACTTGGACAAAAATACGTGGGCAGGACAGAAAAAAAAGAGTAAAAGCAACACTTGGAACAGAACAATAAGGGGAGGTGTAGTGGATTGACCCTGGCTGGACACCAGGTGCCCACCAAAGATGCTCTGTCACTCCTCAGCTGGACAGGTGAGAAAAAACATTAAAAATGTCTTGTGACCTAAGATAAGGACAGAGAGCCATCACTTACAGATTATCATCATAGGCAAAATCTTGACTTGAGGAAATTATTTTAATTTATTACCAAGCATATCAAAGTAGGATAATGATAAATAAATTTAAAATTTAAATTTAAATGATAAATTAATTTTAAAATACTTTTCCCTCACCTCTCTCTTCCTCTCAGGAACCACTTCACACCTGATTTTCTCTGTTTCCTCTTCCCCACTGGCCTGGGATCAGCTGCACCACAGGGTTTCCACAGGGTCACAGCCTCTTTCACTCATCCACCTGCTCTGGCATGGGATTCTCCAAGTGCTGCAGGGGCACAGCTGTGTGCCCATGATCTTCACCACAGGCTGCAGGGGAATCTCAGCTCTGCTGCCTGGAGCACTCCTCTCCTCTCCCTGCTTCTGCACTGACCTTGGTGTCTGCAGAGCTGGTTCTCACACATATTCTCACTCCTCTTTATGGCTGTTGTTCTGCTGCAATTTTCTTTTTCCCCCTTCTTAAGAGAGGCATTTCCACTGATGCTGATGGGCTCAGCCTTGGCCAGCAAAAGTTTTGTCTTGGAGCTGTCTGATATAAGCTGCAATGGGCACAGGGAAAGCTTCTAGAGGCTTCTTGCTGAACCCACCCCAGAAATCTCCCTGCTGCAAAAACCCTGGCATGAATACAGGAGTTTTCAATTGACCTGGGCTTTAAAACAAATTAGAAATTATCAGGAAGGAAAGGGGCAGGGTGATAAAAAATTTTCTGCCCTTTGCAATTACTTGAAAAGTTATCCTGTAGGGAAAAAAATATCCATAAATGTGGTTACACAAAGACTGAGTCCTGGTCCTGTGCTCCCACTGGGGTCTAGGTCTCCTAATCATTGTGACAGATCAGAACAGCCAGCATGTGAACATAAGACCCTATCACAGGGCATATATGGAATGGGAACAAATATAGGATCAACCATAAAGATATACTTGTCTCTGCATAATTATTTTCTGTCTATTGACACTTGACTGCAAAGTTACTGGTTTTTTATCAGTTGTTTTTTTATGGATGCAAAAACATGTATGTTAAATTAAAGATTATTGGATCCTCTATGTTCATCCCTGCAAGATTTCATTAGAGAGCTACCCTAATAACTTGACTGTGCACACTAGTTCAGGGACAGACAGATGGCTAAAAGAAAAAAAATCCAGACTTTTATCAGCAAAACTCCTGATTTTAAATTCACTGTAATTACCCTAATCTCCTTTGAAGAGCATGATCTCAGTTTGTAATGTATTTTGCTTAGCACAGGTAACAAGCACAGATCAGTTTTTTCTTTATCTTTAGGCAGAAGAATGCTGATTTTGTAGAGTAGAAGAGGGAAATAAAAAAGTACAACTTTTATTAAATGCTAAAGTATGTCTGCCTTCTATTATTTTTTCTTAGTCACATAGTCTCCTTTTCTCTAGCATATGATTTATAAAAGGATTCTATCTCATTTTTATTGTAATATTTATTTTTATGTGTGCATACATACATTTACAAATAAATATATTACAGCTAAACATACAAACACAGTGGCAATTTTTAAACAGTGAATTATAACACTAACTTTCACACCAGTGTAGCCCAATGCATTTAAGTCACTCATGGTAGACAGCTCTTCAGAAAGAGCATGTGGAGAACGTTGCTTGGTAGGAGTCGTAAAAGCAATTTATTTTATAAAATTATATTTAAAATAATCATACAGTGGCTCTGTGTTTTTTAATAATATAATAATATAGAGCATTTATTGAAGACTCTAGATCAAATCTTGCTCTCTGTATCTGTGTAAACACTTCCTATTTATGCCTGGGCAACTCTATTTTCTTCAGTGGGCCTCCATAAATAAAACACTTTATTAGTTGTAGCCAATCAGTAGAGCAGAACTGACCACAGGGAGATGGTAAAAGGCTGGTTAGCTGACACTGGTTACCTCTTAGTTAGGAGAGTAGGTCTTGTTGGCTGATACATATTAATTTACTGTTTCTGTCACACTGAATATCCAGATCTCATTGTTAGTTGTGTAGGGGAGTCTTCAAGACAATTGATGTGGCTGAAGAAAATAGTACTGGCTTGATAGCTGCAAATCATTCTTCAAAGTACTGCAAATGAAGTCCCTTGATAGACTAAAATGCAAAGACTTGTTGAAAGCTTTGGATTTGTGTGAAATCCAAAACAGAATTCCTGGCACTTTCAGGCATCAGACACCCCTGAAATCTGGTTTGGTTTATTTAACAACACATTTGAAGGATGGCAGGATCCTGACACAAAAGACTTGAGTGTGTGTGTGTGTGTGTGTGTGTGTGTGTGTGTAGTTGCTAATAGAAACCTGTTCTTCTCTGTTTACTGAGTTGTTTTCACTCTGAAAGGCAGAAGCAAAATCAGAAAAATATTCTATGAAGCATAAAAAGATTTTGCTGGTAGAAGTGTAAAGGACAGGCAGCTCTTTTTCACAGGGAACCCTTAGGATATTGCATGGTATGGAGTAGGAAAGGATGAGAGGTATTTGCCTGGGAATCTGATAAGTTCTTTTCAATTTCTAGTCTCCCTTTACTTAGTCTTCTGGGGAAGTCAGTTCTTTGGAAAATGGGAAATCTGTCTGTGACAGAGCTTTTGCTTGTTCCCCTGTGAGAAAAGTCAACTTTTGTTTCCCAATTTTGACTATATTCATGTCTGGTAAGAGTCTGAATTCTTTACTTAGCAGAAACAACATATTTCTGTCAGTAGAGAGAAAGGGAGACCCTCACTCTGGATGATCTTTGAACTCTGGGCTCACCTTTTTCTTGTTCTCTTTCCACTCCTCTATTACTTAACTATTCAACACAAAGCAGCAATTCACTTTTACTGAGAAGCTGATTTAATCCCCCCTTTCGTTCAGGCTGCCAATCTTTCCTCAAGCTCACTAGCTGGTAGCCTTATGGCCTTAGTTTGAGATTGATTTTATGTAATCTCCTCAAAACTCAAGCCTAGCCTTTTGCACAGAGGCAAGCCAGTGTTCAGCAAAACTCAATGCATCCTCCTCCTCAGTGCCATTCCTCTTCCTTTTAGAACCCTGGTGATACTAGTTAGGAAAAAACCCAGACATGTTGCTGGTCTGGATATGCAGGATCATAGGCTGCAGGGAAAGGAAAAGCAGCAGGAGTAATATACTACTGTGGAAAGACAAAAGAACATATCCAAGATTTGTAGAGCTCCCATGGGATGTAAAAGGCATAGAGAGACAAAGAAATATTTCTTTTTTTTTTTTTTTTGGAGAAACTTTAGCTTCTTAAAACCTCTCTTTCCCACTGTGAACAGAAATATCTTGTTTTGTGCTGCATGAAGCACATGCCCTGCAGGACCAGAAATCTTTTGGCAGGAACAAGTTGGATAAGAAGCTTTGATGCATGATGTAACTAGCAGTTGTACTAAGTATGCTTAATTGAAAAAACCTCAATTTCGACAATAAAATTCTAACTACCTAAAATATGACCTTGCAATTTCAATAATATTACCTTTTCATCTTAGATACCAAAAATGCATAAAATACTTTTACATCCTGCATTTTAGAAATGTGATTAGTTTTTATGAACACAGTTTTATATCTCCAGCTTACTGGGTTTTTAAATCACAAGCCTTGCACTATTAGTTTTGCCACTTGTCAAAAAACTTAGGTAACTTTTTTCAAAAGTAGGCTTATGTCCAAGTATCTCTATGGAATAACACAAATACAAAGAAAAGTTTGAAGACAGCAGGAAAAAAATAAAGGAATTCTCATTATAACAGTTAATGCTCGGATATACATTTGAATATTTAAATTTAAATTTGTGACTTGGGGGACATCACTTAATATTGTTTCATTGATTTGTTTTGGCAAGAAAATTCATAGGACCCTGAAATAATTCTTACAGTAAAAATTTACTTTCTGCAGTTCTCTCCAAAATCTCAGCAGCCATTCTGTGAAATTTTGGGAAGTGTATCAGCTATACAGGGATAATAATGAAATTCTCTATTCTGCTAGAAATATGTAAACCCACATATGAAATACCTAAAAGTCCTTTTCAGTTACTGTCTAATCCTGGAGCTGTAAGCCCATTATTGTGTATTTTTAATGATAAAATTGCCTAACCAGTGAAATTCTGTCCCTATGCATGCCTATGACTAATTAAACCTGAAACATTATCAGACTTTATTAAAATACATTTTACTAGGAATATAATAAGTAAAAGTAGACCTTTGGGCTTCCTGCCTGAAAACTCCAACAGATATTTTAGAGAACATCTAATAGACTAACCCCAAGAGACAGAAGAAATGCCTTCCCATTTTAGCTAAAGGTAGGTAGATAATTCATTTGTAATCTCTCATACCTGGCTGAGGGGGTTCTGAATTTACCAATCCTTTCTTACATGCCAGTTCTAACTCCTGTAATTAGGAAATTAGAAGACTCCCTTAGCCTTGCTCACTGAAACCATTTTACTTTACAGAGAATAATTAAAGATTTACTGGGATACAGAAGAGAAGGAGAATAAATGGTGAACTTTCTTGCAAACCAGAGGGGAGTACAGTTGCATAGAAAGCTAACCTAATTTTTATTCTTTTTTCAGTTAAGTTTTGCAGACTTTAGGTTAAGCGTTAGCTCATTTTGGGAGAAGAATCTGCAACATTGATATGAAGACATTGCCCTGGACATCTTTGACTATGAAATCTTGTGGATTTTTCTTGCACCTAGTTGCCAGGGAGCAGCGAGGGCAGGCTGCTCCAAAAGGAAGGGTTACAAGACCAGCCTTGTTAGCAGCACCCCCCTCCCCAGTCCAGCCTAAACCATGACCAGCAGTGGCAGCAGTGGTGGCCTCATCCAGTTCACTCTGGGCTTTGGGGGACAGATGGTGACACAGCAGCCAGGAGCTGTCAGCAGCAGTGACTCAGATGCCTTGCTGGTATTCAAATATGACTCCAAGTCAATCATTTCACTCCATGAACAGCAGACAGCCCAGGGCCTGCTGAGCTCTCTGGCATGGCAGTGGGCTGCACACCAGGCTCTTCCCTTGAGCAGCATGCCTCCCAAGGTTACTCTTAGAGCTTGAGAATTTATTGCCACAGCAAATTCTTGGTTGTCACTGTCTAATTGGGAAAGGAAAATAATGCAGAAACATGACTCCTTCCAAGCAACAAGAAGAGACAATTTATTGAAAAGTCATGGTTTATATGTAGGACAGATTGAGAAAAACAGAGTAGAAGACTCATTGGTCTGAGAAGGCAACACCTCTTTGAAAACATGCTTTCTGCAAAATATCAACACCAGGTGTTTATCTGTGTTGCTCTTTCTTCCTTCTCTAGTTTTGTCTCTGAGAAAAATCCCCAGCCAGGGAAAGGTCCAGGCTGAAGCTGAGAAAGTCAACAGCCTGGGAAAAATGCGGATTAGATTTTTCCATGAGCCTTCAGCAGTATCCACACTTGGTCATTGATGGCATGCTAAACTTTAAAATCTTGCTAAGTGATATAAAGGATGGACTGTGCACATAAAATCTTTTAGACATAAACCATTGACCAAATTATGGCAATATACCTGAAATTTGGGAGAAAAAAATCTGTGCTGAAATCCTGATTGGTAAAGACTACAGATTCATAAACTGATTTTTTCTCCTATGCTTTACAATAGCTGTCCATTCCAAACATATTAATTGAGAAAGCAACAAGTGTAAGCACTAAGTAACAATAAAATCTTAACAGTGTGGTAAGGAACTATCCAACAAATGATCACAGAATCACAGAATATGCTGGGTTAGAAGGGACACACAAAGATCATCAAGTCAAACTCCTGATCCTGCACAGCAGCATCCCCAAAAGTCACACTGTGTGCCTGAGGGTATTGTCCAAGCACTTATTGAACTCTGTCAGGCTTGATGCTGTGACCACTTCCCTGGGGAGCCTGTTCCAGTGCCCAACCACCCTCTGGGTGAAAAGCCCTTTTCTAACATCCAGCCGAAACCTCCCTTGACACAGTCTCAGGGCATTCTTTCAGGCCCTGTCACTGTCACCACAGAAGAGGGATCAGTGCCTGCCCCTCCTCGTCCCCTCAGGAGGAAATTGTAACTGCACTGAGGTCTTCCCTCAGCCTCCTCTTCTCCAGACTGAACAGACCAAGTGGCCTCAGCCACTCCTGACATGGTTTTCCTTCAAGGTCCTTCAGCATCTTTGCTGACCTCCTTTGGACGTGCTCTAACAGTTTAATACCTTTCTTGTATTGTGGTGGCCAAAACTGCACACAATATTCAAGGTGAAGCTGCACCAGTGCAGAGCAGAGAGGGACAATCCCTTCCCTCCCTTGACCAGCTGGCAATGCTGTGCCTGATGGCATGCTGGCAAAAGGGAGTTTTTATGAGGAAGTGGATGGAGAAAAATCAGGTGACTTTTTACCATTTTTTCAAAAATTAGCAAGACTAACCTAATTAACATGTTCATTAATCCTGCTTTAAATGCACTAAAATTGCTATTAATACCTATTATTATGGTACATACAATTATAAACTCACATTATATCACCTGTGTTTATGAGTACACTTACAATCTATGGGCTTTAATACCATGCTTATACTTTTTAATTATTACTATCAGTGTAACACTTATGCAATGTAATAGTAATAGACTTCTGGCAATGGATCTTAAACCCTTAATTAGCTGTAGTACAGGAAAAAAAAAAGAAGTCATAAAGTTTTGAGAGATCAAGTACTAAAACAAGTTAGTTTTAGTCAAAGTAGTCCTCATTTGTGTTTGGAACACAGGATCAAATACTTAAGAAAGATCCATGGAGTCTGGTATTTTATCTGAGATTCAATCTAGCATCATACTTTAAAAAAAGCAAAAGAATCCTTTACTGAAAAATTATGAAGCAGTTTGCCTTTTGGGAAGGATTTTTTTCTTCTTTCAGTTGAACTTCACTCGTTCCATAAAATATGAGGATTATGTCTCTTCAGAAAAAGTGATTAATCTTACCTAATGCAACTATGGTTGTTATCACTATCTCTGTAAGTGTCTAATCCTTTAAAAGCCTAAGCCTTTGACCTCAGTGTATCTAATTAAAGAAATTATACAGATTGCATGAGACGTGAAAGCCATAGGTCAAACAAGGCCATCTGAATGGAGTAGAGTAAATGAGGTATATATAGAAGCATGATATTGCAAGTCCATAAATACACCATGTAATATTCCTCATTCTTATAGCTAAAAAATTTTATTTTCTCTTATTTAATAAATTAACAATATTCCTTTTTCTTTGTCCTCATTGATCTCTTTCTTTTTTCCATTCTACCAGCATTGCTACAAAGAAGGCCACATTCTGTTGCTCAGTCCTCTGCACAATCCTGCCAAACTAAAACTCTTTTTCCAAACACCTGAAAAGAGGGTTTGTACAACAGATTTTAAAGTGCTTTGTGAGGTCTCAAGACCAAAGCCAGCTAAAGGCTTAAAGGAAAAAGCCAAGCAAGATAGTGAATTAAGATGATCCAGGTTTTTGGCAGACAGAGGAACTGGAGAAAGAAGACAGAAGCCATAAGGCATTAGCTTTTGTCTCCTGACTCTGAAAATGGCAATGAGCCAAAGCTTGAGATGCTCTAAACTGTTGTGGGTTTAATTAGTCTTCCATATAGCTGAAGGCCAAAGATCTGGTCCTGAGATCCTGCTTGTATCGTGTCTGCTGCTTATGTTTAAAATCTCAGTAGCATGATGGAATTGAGAATACATGGTTGCTCAGGTCATAGTGTTCTTTTCTTTTTGGAATAAAGTTTTTTTTAGCCTCCATGTAGTTTATAACTCATTATAGGTTGTGAAGCTGGGAGGCAGAGGGCCCTGAAGCTCTACAATGGGGGGATTTTCTAAGGCCTTCATTAAAACTGGGGGGATGATTTTGCAGCAACACATGGTATCTGTGGCATCACACCAGAATGACATCCACAGAAGTGTCCATTGAAGTAGGCATCCACCAGGAGTCTATTGAAAGCCCTTACACGTAGAATGAGATCACTGAACAATTATTTCAGCTACATGGGGATATACAGCCCTGGAGGGTACAGATCTGTAAACACAGAATAAGTGTTAAAAT
Source organism: Oenanthe melanoleuca (assembly GCF_029582105.1). Classification (NCBI taxonomy): domain Eukaryota; kingdom Metazoa; phylum Chordata; class Aves; order Passeriformes; family Muscicapidae; genus Oenanthe; species Oenanthe melanoleuca. The sequence goes on along the minus strand of NC_079337.1, from coordinate 37,062,309 downwards.
CCAGTGATTCTCTGTGCAACCTACTTACTCTTGCTTCTTTCTTTATAGAAATGCTTTATCTTCCCCACCTGGGATTAACAAGAGTTAATACTTAGAATTTAAATTTGTCCCTACAAGGTAATTAGTATAATCTGTTATGTACAAACATCCCACTGGCAAGTCTTTGACTTTACTCTTGTCCCATGGTATCAAATCAAGTAGTCTGTCATTGTGCTTTCCAAATGCATGGATGGACAAATATGGATTTTTCATTGTGGATTTTATTGGCTCTTAAATAATATCTCAATGTTCCTAAATAAACAATGGTAACAGTCGAGCCTGAATGCAGAAGGGCTGGAGTGGAGGCAGGAGCCTTTTTATCTAATCTCATCTCAAAAGGACTCAGAGGTCTGGGCTTCAGCCTTAGTTTTCTAAGATTTTGAAAAGTCTTTATTTAAAATAAGAATAAGTGATTAGAATTTGGAACCCAGTTAACTGAAACAGTAAGGATTTTTATATTGTATAGCATGAGTAAAAAGGTCATTTGACTGTTTGGTAGACCCTCAGGAGGTAGAAGGGATCTCAAGGACCTTAAGCCATCTCTTTGTCAGTATAAGACTTGCCTTTAGGATTTGTATTGACAAATATAAGCTTCTGCAATAAAATAAAAAAAAAAAGTGCCAACTTGAAACATAAGCAGTCGTAAATTTACTGATAGTATTGAAATTTTAAGATTTCTTCTACAAAACAGCTCTGAGCAGAGTCTAAGGATCATTAATGCTGTAATGTTCTTAAATTTTAAGTGTATCCCAAAGATTTATACTATTTAAAATCCCCATAGTTAATTTCAGGGGTGGGAGAGTAAGCAAATAGTGACTCCTTATGCAAAATTGTTGTAAGGGCAACATCCAATCTTCCAGCACTGCCAGCTTTACTTGTGTCACAAATAGTGGGAAAAATTGTAAGTTTAGAGCCTTTTCCCAAATTACCTCTCTTACTTTGGTCCAGAGAACTGATTTAGGAAGGTTATTTTTTCTGTAAATTTTTAAATTTTTTTGAGAGAGGTTTCTTGCTTAAAACATTGATGGGACAATATTGATCATCATCTCAGGGAAACTGCTGTAATTTAGCATGTATGTTTTTGTAATTCTTAATGCAAGACTGAATAGTCTTTAAAAAATCCTTGACATTTTTTTGGTGAAGTTTGATGACAAAGTGAGTAATTCCAGGAATGTATATATATATATATATGGGTAAGGGTGGCTGTGGGGAAAATGAGGTAGTATGTAGAATTTTGCATTTCCTTTTAAGCACAATATTTTGCATCTTTTTTATATTTTATCCTCTGTTAGTGACTGCATAGTAAAAACTCAATATTTTCATAAAAAGTACGAGAAATCTAAGCACCAGATTTGATATAACTGTAGGACAAACTCTTCATGTTATTCCTAAGTTGTGAAAAAGCTGGATCATGTAACAGCACCATGTTGAGACATCCTTGGTGTTGTGCCTTTACAACAGCTACAGGAAGTTCAAGTAGCTACACACATTTCCTAGCAAAAGGAGTATTGGGATGGTGACAGCTGCCACCTATAAAGTGACAGAGGTATCCTGGGTGTCTCTGTCAAGCTACAGCCTAAGGCCAGTCTTGTTGGAGATACAAGGAACTGTTAAAAGTACTGACAGGCATTTTAAGCAAGAAAGAACTGAGGAAAAAGTGAAACAAAAAATCAGTGGGGAATGGTATTTATTATAATTTGTTCTTAACACAAAATAAAGCAGGAAGGCAAAACTTTTTTTCTTTGAGTGACAGAAATGTAAACAAGAGAATTATGATTCCTTTTGAGAAATTAAGGTTGTGCTTTGTTAGTGACAAAAAATAAAACTGCATGTAGAGTGCTAGTAAAATATTTACTAGAAGACATTCTGTTGCCTTGACACAAAGGGGCCTTGAGGCTGAGAAACCCCTTAAAGCTATAAGCTTTTAAGTAATTATATGATTGATTTCTTCTGTAGTGTGCTGGATGAGAATATATTCTTATAACTTTGAGTAAGTTTGAGATGGGATAAATTTGAGCTGCTTAGAGTTGAGCTAATTCTCATTTCTCTAATCCACAGACCTGATGTGCCTCTCAAGAGTGACTTTTCATAAACTATCATAGTTCAAGTAGCTCACAACAGTAACAACTACAATTTTCCAGATGTCTGAATACTTTTTTTTAGAATACTTTAGGCAGCTAACTCCATTTGACATGAACACCAGTTAGATGCCTGTACACTAGTTGCATGCTCATGACCTGGGGCTTCTATTTTATGGATATCTTCCTGGTTTTAAGCCATTTAATGACACTAGAAGTCAAAACTTTTGGGGAGTTTATAAAAGTGACTCCTTCCTGTTTATTTTTCTCATTACTGCTGTAATTGCTGGAGGGGTGCATGGCTTACCAAAGGGTGGCTGCACAATATAGCTGTCACAATTGTGATGACCTACTAGACATATTATAAAATTTGTATCACTGCAGATATCCCAGCCTGCAGGAAATGTTCCTGTGTATCAGCACAGACACAGAATGAAAAGAAATGCTGACTGTAGTTCAGAAAGATCTGCAGTCTTTGAGGCCAGCAAATTTTAAAACACTATTATCACTTGCATTCTGAAATGACCTCTATTGTCTTTCACTGCTATGTCTCTAAAAATAGGTATTAAGAATTCTTAAAAGGGGTATGGAGTGTGGTTTGTTGGATTACTAGTTAGTGCAGGTATTAGTTTGTTGGCTGCTAGTAAAAACTTGTGGGTAGCTGCTGGCTCATTGAAATTGTAATTGCCCAAGCCTTGTCCCTGAGGTAAGTGACAACAGCCCAAGTAATGGAATAAAGCACTATTTTTGCATAAGTATGTTGAAATCTAATGGGAAAAAATTAATTTATGAAGCAGTTGAATTATAGCATTCCTTGTTCAGGCTCTATTTATCTTGACATTAAGCCTGATAACAAACTGGCAACTCTGAAAATACAGTGCCTACCTATATTCTCTTTGGAATGATGGCCAATGGGGCATGAACAGAAAGAGGCAATAAGTTTCATAATTACATAACATAAATAACATCTGTGTTATCTGTTTTTCATTTTGAAAACACCACTTTTCTATATGTTTCTGTATCTCATATTTAAATTGTGCAGTATGCCAGACTGAGTGTGCTTGCTGCAGTTTGCAAATTGAAGCAGTTCTTAATCCTGAAGAAAAATAAAATCAAGGAATCTGTGTAAACAGGCATTGAATAATACCTGGATTGGCTGGTTTCTTTCTTTTTGTTTTTCATTTACTTCAATGAAAATCCTTTAACAGCGAAAATTGGTTAAAAATATTACTTAAAATAATAATTTCTACTAAAAGGAAAAGTAAAAAGTGACACTGAGTGGTTCTTTGGTTAATCAGTGCAATTGACAGCTTGAAAAATGCCCCTTGTCAAATGAAGCTGCAACATATATTCTTCAAGCCCTTCACATTTCATGGCAATTTATTTCTGCTAACCCCCATTTCCCCCAGATCCCCCCATCCCCATTGTGTAAAAATAATGTAGTTTTCCTCTTGCATGGTAATAATTAGTCACCATCTCAGATGAACACAGACACAACTACTGTGCCACAAAAATGGTCTTGTACTCCAAACAAAACAAACAGAGAATTCACTGAATTCACTGTAGCCAGAAGTTTGCACAGATCAGCAGCATTTATTCCTGTGTGAAATATCTGTAATACTTTACTATTGTGGCAGCTGATGAAATAGCAACAGTCTGTTTGAATTTTTTGTATTTATGCACCATTGTTTTTGAAGACACAGTCTAAAAGTAGTTCCAGTCTTAGAGGCTGGCTTTCTACACATAATCCAGATTCATTCCACACAATAAATCTATTTGAAATGCAGGACAGTATCCATGACTACCTCACTGATAGTCTTCTAACATGAAAATGCAACAAAGCAAAACACCAATAGTAAAACTTTCACTGTCAAAATAAGCTTCTGTTTATCTTTTCAGTTGGTCAACCTACTGCTTCAGTTGCTTGTAGAAAGGACAATAAACTACAGGTTTTCATGTAAAAAGTTAATAAAAATGTAAATCTAAAAAATAGGTACCTTTGGAGCTGTAGACAAAAAAGAGTGGCTTTATGGCCTGTGACATGAAAAAGTTATTATAGTTATTGTTCAGTTCTGGCCAGTCTCTGTGCTCTGCATCTGATAACCTTTACCTTCATAAGAAATTATTTTTATTAAAGTAAAAATTCATTTGGCAGTTTACTTCGCAGCAAAAATTATTACATGAAATATGTAATAGAACACAAAAATGAACCAATGTAAAATACTGGTAACTCCAGAAGTTCAGGTTCCAGTTTTTGCTAAATCATAAATTTGTTTCCAACTGATTTTAAACAAATGTTCTTGTAAGAAAGAAAGAATCTCTGTGAATTCCTAACCTGGCTTTATTGATCAAAACTGAAAAAGCCAATACAAAATTGTATTTTTTTTCACAGTTTGCTGTCTAATGCTTTCACTCAGAATAAAGCCTGGATAAGTAATAATTACAATATAAATACAGAGAGATAGGGAGAGTAGGGGAAAGAGAGGAGGAGGGAGAGAGATGTCACAGCACAAACTTTCAGTAGGCATTCATTTTGAATGCTGGGGTTATTCTATTATGAAGATCAGCAGGGACTGAGAAATTATTCCAAATAACACTTGAATATCTTAAAATTACAGTAACTCAGACTAAATAATTGAATTCTTTTGTAACTTCTCAGAAAAAAATCTTATGTGCTAGTATATAAATGGTAATGTTTGGGAGGATATGTTTTGTTCATAACCCTTGTATATCTTCTTGAGCCTAAAACTCATCCCCACCTTCAAAACAGAATTACTCATGAATGATCCTTTTATATTTTAATCATGGCATTGAAAGGATTTTATGGCAACTTCAAAACCGTATTAGGAATAGACTCCAACAGTATTAGGAATAGAATAAAAAGTAATGAACCTCCCACCCTTTCCCATATCAATAAATGGATTTCTAGGAGCAGTAATCAAGCCTGAAAGTAATTATGACAACTTCACTTGCATGAATAATGATTAATATATCCTTCGAATCATCCTTGTGCACCTTGTCTTCTCTTGTGCTTCAAAACTAATTTCTTCTAAATTCAAAATAATAATGTCTGGGAAAAAAAATAAAAGAAAAAAGGAGAAAAAAGAGGAGGTTTTGGGAGGAAAAAAGCCCACAGAAACATTTTTTTTTTCCCCCTGCAAAACTTCCCCTCAAATGTTTTTTCTTTTGATTCTTACACAAAGTAAAACTTAAGCTTTTTGTACCCTTTATGCCCCCCTCAAACCAAAATCCATTTTTCACTAACCTATTGGATAAGACTTCTACCTCAAATCTGAAAAGATCCCCAGTTTAGAGGATTTGGAACAAAGACCAGAAATTTGATTTCCTGCCAAATTTCAATCAAATCCTTTGATTTCAGGTGCCAAAACATGATGCTGTTGTGCTATTCTTTTTACACAGAAATTTCACCCAGGAGCTGCAACATTTACCTGATCAAACATGCACAACACACATATAAACATTTATGGAAATTTAATTTCTTGTGAAAACCAAACATCAGTAACCAATCCAAGTTTGAAAGAGCACAGTTAGGCCTGGAATCTAAAATGCTATTTATACACACTGGCTTCATTCTGTTCTTGCTGGGATATTTGAATAAGTTACCATGTTCTGTCAGTATTGGCTGACTTGGCTTGATCAGGGGGCCTGTCTGACAAGATGCTTTGGCTGTCTTCCTTTAACACCTTCATATATTTCCACTTCTCAGAACCATCTCCATTAGTTTCAGCTACAGTAAAAATGTGGGCACTCAGTGATATGTTTCTGAAACAAACAAAGAAAAAAAAGATAGAAATAGTAAATAAAAAAGGCTGAAACACTTGGAAGTTTTATCCAAAGGAATATGTGTAAATTTTGTGCACCTCTTTGTCCTTGTGCAATGTATCATTGTGCAAATTATCATGATGCTCTTTCTTTTCCCAATATTTTGCTATATTCTTTGGATGCTCTATTTCCTGTGTAGTTGTTTTAATCAGTCTCAAAACTCCAAGTGCAGGCTGAAAGTCAGTTATTCATTTGTCCCAGTCCTGGCCAAGACAGAGGTATTGACAGAGGTTCATTCCTGTAGTCCCAGCTACAGTGCTCTGTGCCAAGCCCTGATTTTATTCACTACCACCTCACCTCACGTGCCAGGGGTGATAGTAAAGGAGTCTCCCATTTGTAGGTCAGGGCAGAAAGTGTGGTGGGCAAAGCAGTCCAGTATTGTTTTACTTTCTGTGTAAATCACTTCTCTGTCTCATAACTGTTGCTATTAATGGGGTTGCTGTGACTGCTCGTTTTCTTAACTCGTTGTTGTTTCCATTAGATTGCTATCTCAAGCTGTGATTTTCACTTTGGTGCCTCAAATTCTCAACTCCACCCCTGAGTGGGAAGGTAGGGAGGAAAGGGGGAAAGTGTGTGAGTGGAATCTGGTTTGTGAAAGTCTCAGTGGGGGCCTTGTATTGAGAAATATGGCTGCTGCATCACGATGCTATTGCAACCGAGAATTTTTCTTAGTGGCTCTTGCCTTTCAAAAGAAATTCTGAAAATATTTTTTTTCAGAATCTGTTTACTAAGTATTTTTGAACCTGAAATATTAATTGTATCTAAAATCTGAATAACACATTCAGTAATTGATGTTTGTCATGCTGAACTTCATAGAGTTTTAAGGCAGAAACTACAAGACAGTGTCTCTTTCTCCAGTAGCACTGTGGAAATTAGTGCTTACATTTCTTGAGAAAATAAAGCACTTTCATAGAAATTACTATTAGGTACTGAAAAAAAGATGATATTATGGAGGGAAGAATATGTGGCAAGGAGTCACAGACAAATTAGCAGAAGACTGCAATCCCTTCAGGGCTTCAAGGGTCCATAAATCACAATTCTTCCTGCATCTCTTGCTGAGGTTGCCAGTAATGTACAATGCATGTGAGTCCTCACAAAGAACCAAGATACTTGCTTCCCTCAGAAAATATGTATGTAAACAGGGCTTTTGTAGGACAGTCAAACACTGGAATAGATAAGGTTGGACAGACACATGAAATGAAGAATCTTCTATAAGATATCATCTCCATTAAAAAATGGTTGAAAAGATGCTGACTCTAGGAGAAAATTAAGTGAAAACAAAATGCTGACATATAGTTCTTCACGGAAGACAATTCTGTCTCTCTATTTTTATTCTTAAGGTCAATCCTTTAAATACCTTCTGTATTTAGTGAGATTTAATATTACAAGAATTTATAGCCAGGACTGCAAATCTTGGATTATTGAATGCCTTCATAATAGTAATTTCACTGTTGTAATAAGAACTGTTCCTGGTAGAGTCTATGAACCTGTACAGATTTTGAGCAAGAATTACAGGGCTTTTAACAGATTTATAAAATGTTTCCTGTTTGACACAATGGCATAACAGAATTAATTATGTTTCAGGATTATATGGTTGTTTTTTAAGAAATATGCAAAATTCACATATGCCATCCACTAAATTTTCACAAAAAAGTTTTTTTTCCAGCAAAGATCTTTTAGAAATGGTGGGGAGAGTGTTTTCACGTAATCCAGCAGGAAAAATTGTTTTCATTTAAATCCTAAGAAAGAAATAGATATTCAGAAAATTGAAGCCATTTCACAGAAATATGCTGCAACTTCCTAGAAGGAAAGATAAAAGCTGTCAGAATCCAGCCCTGTATGTCTTTGTCTTTGCTTTTGTGTGTGGTTTCCTTTTTTTGTTGTTGTTGTTGTTTTTTTGTATGTTCTTTTCCCTGTGACCTTACAAAAGAAGAGGCAGCTTGGTTTAAACAAAATTACCAGGTATAGAGCACAAGTAATTTATAATAATCAAGTTCTCTAGGTACACAGAAAATGAAGAATTCTAGTAAAGAATTTACTGTGCAAAAAGGTAGCATTAGTGTCACAGAAAGATTAGACAGTTAACAGTTTTTAGCAGCAAAGTGCTACCTTTATAAAGTTCTTCTCAGTTTCATTAATCTAGTCCATGAGAGAGAGGATTTTGAGCAGCATGGGAGCTGAATGAAGAATATGAAGACTATTACTGTTCTGCCATTACTGCTGATGCACTGTTGGGTTATCACACCATGCCTCTTTCATCTTTTTATGATCTCTACATGCCCTATAGCTATTGCTACATTATATTTAATCATCTTTAACAGCTTGAATGTCAAAAAGTTAAATAGTTTTAAGTATCTTTTTTTTTTTTACTGTAACAATATGCAACTTAACAGCACCTGTGCTGAGCTTGTTAAGAGCTATTGACAGACTTTGTGCCATCCTGTGCTAGTGTCCTCACCATTCTTATGATCATGTGATACATTTCTGCATTATTAGACTTATAGAAGCTGGTTTTATTACAACCATGATCTTCCTTTGACACCCTTCTGCCATCTTTATCAATTGCATGTCTTAGTCACAGTTATTCCATATGCTCTCTATAGTTGAAGAGAGAGCAAATAATGACACAATTGTTAAAGCTGGTGCCTCAGATTTTTCAGGATAATTGATCTATTATTATATGTATATTAAGAGCTTTATTCAGAATTTCTCCTTCAAACATTACAGTTTCAGGCCTGTCTATTTCTGTTAATTTCAATATCATGTGTAAATTGTGATCACTGATGATCAAGAAAGATGAGTTAAATTTACAATAGATGTTGCTAGGTTGATATGAAGAACAAAAATCCAAGTTATATAGCAACTAGATTCACAAAGTATAGCGTAGGAGTAATTGGGGACAAGACAGTTCTTTAAGTTAAGGAAATCTGTGAGTTTCTTTCTATGAAGCAATAGCTAAAGCTAATGCTGAATAAGTTGAAAATTCTGCTACTATTATTTCCAGGTGTAAGAAACGTAAGACATTTAACCTTCGAAAGAAGTAAGTTTCTGAAATAATTGTTTTGCACAGTTGCAGGAACGGGGATCTTGATTTTGGACAGATTTCTATTGCTTCTAATTCCTTTTTTCATCTCTCTCACTAACATGGAAGAAAAACTTTGCTTCCTTGTCATAGTCACCTAAAGTTACTTACAGCTTTCCATTTTAAAGGATTAGTCTCCACGGCTTCCATCATTATATTTCTAAGTTTTGTTTAGGTCAATGTAATAGGCTGTGAAAATATCTTTGTGACCTTTCCAAATATAAAATGTTTTCAGATCCTGTTGTGCAGTCAGCCAGGCTCAGCAGCACAGGGCGATGCAAGATTTGCTCTGTTAGTCAGACAGTAAAGAGACTGCTGGTGTACCAACTCTGGAACTGCCCCTCTAGCCTACATGCCCAACACTGGATGCTTTACTTCTCCTGTTCCACTGCTTCATGTCCATTCTAGTGCTGAACAGAAAAAGGCTGTGATGGTACAAACCTGTTGGATGGGCTGCTAACGATAGAAAGTCTGAAACTTCTGCCAGATATGCTCTCCTCCTGGAGCATTTATAATGGTGGAAGTGAAATGGCTATTAATAACTCAGCACCTGGGCTACTGCATCCACTTCTGGGCTCTCCAGAAAAAAAGAGACATATCAGACAAAATCCAGTGAAGTCCCACTAAAAAACTTCCTGGAGTATCTAATCTATGAGGAAAGGCTGAGAGAATTATGACTGTTCATCATGGAGAAGAGAAGGCTTGGAGGAATCTCATCAACATGTATAAATACCAGAAGGGAAGGTTTAGAGAGAGCAGAGCTAGGCTCTTTTCAGTGGTGCTCAGTGTCAGGAACAGGGGCAATGGACACGGGCTGAAACACAGAAGGAACTTTAAGAAACACTTTTTATTGTAAGGATGACAGAGCACTGGCACTGGGTTGAGAGACTGGCACTGGAGAGTCTGTAGGGGCATCTGGACATGGCTCTGGGTAGATAGCTCTGGGAGTTTGGATCAGATGAGCTCCAGAACTTCCTCCCAGACTTAACCATTCTGCAAGTCTATGGAAAAAGGTTCTCGTTCAGGCAGCAGTGCTTTTAGAAAAGAGAGAAAATCACCAGTTTGGAAAAGAGAAATGGTTAATCACTATCTGCACTATCATTTTACCTAGACCTTTTAAATCTTCAATCCATTCTCATTTCCCAATTACCATTTTTTACTTCTATTATTAGTGATTTAAGTATAAGTTCAAAGTAAATCAATGTGTCTTAAAAACACAGAACGTAAAGATATTAAGATCTACAGTTTATTGTATGTTTTCTGATAACTGCCCAGAATTTGCACATTAAGATTCAAATTAATTTAAAGAGTATTTTATGGAAAAGAGTCCTTAATTTTACTATTCTTATTGAAATATTTATTTGATTTGTTAGTTTTAATTTTAGAGGATTTGATTTTACCTCCAGAAACTCTCAGAAACAGGAAAACACATTTTCTGCCCAAAATCTACTCCATCTGAAGGCTTGTGTCTAAGATAAACTTTTCCTTCTTTAAATTTATGAAGGACATGATAAAGTCCTAAATCACACACAACCAGATTTATAAGCTCATGCTTAGACCAGGTTTCATGATAAGATTAAAATAAATAGTATTCTCAACATGAGCAAATAATTATGTTGCCATTGAAAGAAAGGGTAGTTACTAGACATGCTTTGAATACATCAATACAGAATTGATCCTTGTACTTTCAGTCTGTCTCCAGAGCAAATAGTAATAATATTCTCTATAAACACTTACAGATAGCTGCTTCTGCCTGCTTGAATTAAATCAAAGAGCATGCAATACTTTCTCATCCATTAGAGACCTTCCAGAAGTTCTTCAGGTAATTTAATTTTTAAATCAACATAATCTCTCTATACCTTTTCCTACCTAGTTCCAGAAATCGTCACAGCTGCCCTTCAACATGTTTGGATGTTTTGATTGCTATATTATTTCTTTGACTAGTAGCTCTTCCTGTAATAGTTTTTACACTGCTACAGCTGTTTATGGAGGTAGACACTTCCATTTTGAAAATATACCTATGTCAACAAAACATATTCTTTTTGATAGCTTCTTTAGTTTAAAGGGTTTTTTTTTGTCTCAAGCTTAAAGAAATAAATGCTGCTCTATGGGGCATGGTAAACATGTAACATAATGTAAGATAAAATAATTAGGCATAACATAATGTAATATAAAAGATGTTTTTAATGATGTGCTTTAATGATTGTCCTTATGTTAGGGATTCTAACCTGGACTGTGGTTAAAGTCTAGACTGTGACCAAAAAGAGTCTAGATTTTTTTCTGTTTTTCATTCTCCTCTCTCAAATACATATTTTTTTCTGGAAAAATCACTAGTACTTTTCTGTAAATTTCTGCTTGAGGTTCTTAATACCTACCACTTTGCTGACAATTTGTTTTTGATAACATGTTCTTTAAAAGGAAACATGTAATTTCTGAAATAACTGTTGAGTCTTTCTCAAGATCAAAGGATTTGATTCATTATTAAGCAAATGTATTTCACACAAAGTGTCCATCTATGTCAGCTTAATGAATTTTTAATTTAAATGAAAATTATTTAGAAATAATTATGATCAATCTATGATTATCAATCGATCTTATTATGACTACTGAAATTAAGGTATGTTCATAATTAAACTGACTAAATGAATTGTTGCATGTGACATTAGAGGTGATTGGCAAAAATCACCCCTTTTCTGATAATGGAAGAGGTATTGTAATAGAACTAGTGCAGATTAATGACTCTATGCACCTTCTAACAATATAAATAAAAAATTTGTTCCAAAATACCTAGTTACTATTATCCACCTACAATTTCATCATTACTTGAAAAACCTTATCTTATTTGAAATATGTTCCATTCTCTGAAGCATATGATCTAGTGATGATTAATGGAAATATATTGATCATGGAGTGCTGGGTTTTGCAGCATTGCTCTGTACACTGAACTTTCAATTGATTGTAAACAGAATGTTTTTCAAAGTAATTCAAAGCTGGTTCATTTGTGAATCCATGTGAATCATAGATTTATTTCACTTTTAATCTGAAAGATGGGATCTGAAGCAGCATAAAAGTGGTTTTGACAGTACAAGTATTCACCTGATGATGCTTCTTTAGGCCATATATCTGAGAATTGAGATTATCAGCCTACAAATGCATTTTAAACTCAATTAAAATACTTTTCTTGCACCACAGGCAGAGGACAGTTATCTAAGAGCAAACAGGGAGTGAGTAGCACTAAGGAAATCACACAGAATAGATTTCCTATAGACAAAGAACAGAATTCTCTGTGAAGTATTTAGAAACACTTTTAACTCTTCTGCTGACTTGTGCTTATAACAGAAATACCATTATAGATAGGCATGTACAATTACATAACAAATACTTCTCATGCAGTTACTGTTGGGTAACATCTTGATAAAGACTGGGTTCATGGAGCACTGAAAATAGTCTGTTATAGCAGAGTAAACTTCAGAAGAAGTTTGACTGGACCAAAACCAGTCTGCCCATAAAACTTTCAAATTGGAATACTTCCAAAGTAATTTGTTAAAGACAAAGAATTTCAAGCATGAGATTACTGAAGTAGCTAAAGAAGAATTTGTCTTCTTGAGTTGCGCAGTTGTGTTATGCCAATAGCATTAAAAAGACAAATATTACATCATTGTTATTTTGTTATATGTAAGTATCAGGTTTATTTATTAAAAACACCTAGATACAGAAATCTGCATAAAATGCATACTGTGATTTTTTTTATGCTGTAGCCTTCAGGCTTCCATTGCATGCATTGCTCATGTTTCTGTACCCTATTCAGGGTAACTATTCAGCAAATTTCAAATCCATGTTTTTGCAAAAGTGAAGTCTTTCCTTATTCTTAGACCATTAACCAGGCTAAATGCTACTCCCAGTATTCATTGTCCAATGTGAAGGAAGAGTGAGGGCCATGATTCATCCACAGATGCAGGAAGCAATAATGAAGACATTTGTTCAAAGATTGAACTGAGTCATATGCTCATCCATATTTATGATGACAGAAGATAAAAATTTTATATTTATAAGTGAGGTCAGACATGCATGTTTGGACAGCACACACTGAGATTATCCTGGGTATTGAAGAAATTACTGAGCATATTATAAACCTGAGGCCTATGACTGTTTAAAAAAATGTCTGCAGTCTTTTAAAGAGATCTTAAAATCCTCATCCTTTCAGCATGATAACATGGGAACATGATCAGAATTACATTTCTCTAGAGGCTTCCATTGGCAGAATCATGAGATACCACTCTGTGCATATGGTACAGTTACAGATCCCACACAGAAATTACTGGCTAAAGCCAGATATTTCATACACAGAAAAGCCTTGAAAAAGAAAAAACAGTCAAAACAATTATATTAATTTTTTCACACCGTTTCATACTGTCAACACTGAATATAGAGAGCTTGTTTTCTTTCACAGGTATTGCTTCCTTCCTCACCACTTTCTAATTCTGATTGATAAGGTGCTTCTTACAATTTGGGGTTCTAGAATATCTTGCCAGTCCTCTGTGGATTTTTAGTCTGATACTGCAGCAAATCAGTTTGATCTGTCATACATTGGCCTTTAACTTTTCCTCTGATGATGATGATGTTGGATGGCAGTGCTGCATAATTCTTAGAAGTCTTTTTAAGAGCATTATAATAGCACAGAATCCAATTTATCTAAACATGTTCTACACACTCCTGTACTATGAAATGTTTTTTTGGCAACCATTAAGATGAGGTTTTGAGCTTCATTAGAATTTATCTCTGAGTGTGTTTAAGAATATGAATAATGAATCAGAAACAAGTTTTACTGAGTACAACAGATGTCAAATAAAATACATGGTTAGTTGTACACAGTAGATTCATGGTATGGAAGTAAAGGACAAATTTTAAAAAATCTAGTAAATCACTAAGGATCATGATCATGATCATGTAGGATCCTACTTGTTTACTCGTTTTAGAATGAGTTTTTATGAATGCTTTTTTCTAGAAGAAAAATGGCTACAAATGTGGAAGCCATTACTGTTTTTTCCTATATCAAGATGTGTGCAAAGGGTTAAACGTAGGCAGATAACTTGACCCCTGAGAATTAAGTGTCTCCAGTATCTCTAGGATTTAATCAGTCATTGGTATAAAAAGGACACTAAAGTTCTGGAAGCATTTTCTGCTTATGAAGAATAGCTTGAAGACAGAATCATGTTCTGATACATCTTGGTATTGGTGACAGAAAATAAGCAGAATTACATAACTTCACTTGCTTTGCTGTTGGCATGCTGCAGTGTGTCCCTAGCTTTCAAATACAGTCCTTCTTTCATATTTCTTGCTCTACTTGCACCCATTGTTCTCTCCTCATTTGCAAAACATTTTCTATTTCATGAGCCACTGAAGGACTCTGGGAGAAGGAGCATGTCCTTTTCTTCATAATGTATCATTGCCATTCAGTATTGAGAGCTGTTAATTATTCTGAAATTGTTACCTCGTCTTTAGTCACCCTACTTGAACTAATTTCCATGGAAGCCACTGAGAAAGCTGAATATAAACTAAGAAAGAAACTCAGCCATAAAGGTTTGAAATGAGCATAATGTATTTATTCTTAGCTTTAGCACTTCAGAATATATCATCAAGAAGCTGTTTGTCTCTGTAGTGACAGATATGACCTAGTGAGTAGGAAAGGCTTCACCAGAGACTCAGGGCTATGACTTGAACAACTGGAATTAATGTGCTCTGCAATGTCTGAGTTTTCAAACTTCTTTTAAACTCCTTCTAGAGGCTTAATAAAGTGTTTTTATTATATCTACATTTCTGGAATATTGTATAGATCTTGTTCAGGTGTAAACTTTTTGTACGTATATAATGCATTTGTATAATAAGTAAATAGTATCACTCTTGCCTTTTACAAATACATAAAAGCAACACAAAATAGTGTATTTTATTATCTATACCATGCTGCATATTTTTCACCTTATCTTTTCCAGGATGTATGTGATATAATTTTTGTACTACTCACAAAATGAGCTTACTTTTGGGCAGCGGTCTGAAAAAAAAATTAAGCTTCCACCTCAGGCATGATTTGGAATGTACAGACATTTCTGAAATCTGCCTGGCCCACTAAAGAACTGGCCATATGTTTCAGACTTGGATTGACATCTAATAGATCCTTGGAAGGTAAGTCTGCTCCTGTTTTGGCTCATGTTTGTGTTTCTGTGCATAGGTGTGCTTTCAGGTTTTGATATTTTTCCAAAAGAAAGAGCAAACCTTCTTTAAGTGTAGGAAATGCAACCTTTCACATATGCTTTAGCTTTTGCAGGCACATTAAGGAGATAAAATCTTGGCCCTGGCTCTCAATGTGAATCTCTAGTACCATAGAGTGCCCTTCCTAAGCTTAAGATATATTGACCCAGTAATTAATTTAGTCATGGATTATTTAATTTTTTTTTTGCATGTGTGCCATAACTACGTTAACCTCATGATGCGTTCTATAGCCTCACATGGAATTAAGGTGTTGATTTTTTTTTTTTTTTTAATTTCTGGTCAGAGGAAAAGAAATCTGGTAAAAGCATGCAGCACCCAGAGATGAAGTAGAGCTGGCACATTCACATTCATTAGGCTACCTGATAGCAAGCAAGAGAATTAAAAAAATTCAAAGCAGCATTGAAATGGTACATACTATACAAATCTCGTTATCTGTGTTTACTCAGTAGGTAGCAAACATCTTCTAGGACTGTGTGAAGTGAGAGCTCATGGTCATGAGCATTTCTAGTACTAAGCTCTCATTTGAGGTGTTGTAATAGTTGCCAAAAACTGAAATAAACTACATGTTTTCTTCCAAAGGGAGTATTATGATTTACATGTGTTATCTTTTGCAAGTGCCACCAGAACAGTAATGAATATTTTTTTCCTAGCTCTTTTCTTAACCCATACTGGATCTCAGATGTGAGCTGCAAGCAATTTCTGTTGGAAATATATGTTGGAGTCTGTTAAAGGTATGGATGCCATCCTATTTGGCAACAAATATCAGGAAGGCTCATGCTGGAAAACAGAGGTTTTGGTAATACAAACCATACTATAAATACTAAAAAAATGTACTATAAAATTACTACTTTCTAAGAAATTATTGATAGTACATTACAGTCATCTTTAAATATTTAGTTTAATAAAATAATGAGCCAAAAGCAAGTCAGTGCTTGAGTGCTACTTTGGGGGAATAATTGCAGTGTTTGTTTATGGATGAAGAAACAGGGCCACTGTGAACTGTTTTACAGGATTTTTAAAATTAAATTTGGAAGACAAAGACCTTTCTAGATTTGGATTTTTGGGAAGGCAGTTCCTTGCAAATCCATCAGTTTTTGACAAGTAATTACAGTAAGTGTGATGGCATCATGAAGAGAATAAAAAAGTGCATTTATTCTTTATAAATATCACAAACATTTCTAATCATCTACTTAGTATATCTGCCTGATAAAGCAGAGTTAAATCCTGGAGACTGTTAAAATAGATAGAGACAGAATTAGTCCAAATTAAGGAAATATAGCAAAGAGCTATCAATTAAAGAATGGCCCAGCTTGGTTCTACATAAGCTAGTAAAATTAGATTTTGCAGATTATGTAAGAGAAAATATCAGAATAATCAAAACCACACCTATAATGTTCAGTAAGCATTCAGGCACTTAGGACATTAAAGAAACATTAAATTCCTCAGGCTTGAACCTAGGAGTGTTGAACCATGGACAGACTTGAAGCCTACACAGGTGAAAGGCTGAATAGGTTGCCAATAATTACAGTAGATTCACCCACTCCCACTGAGTGTGTTTGACTTGGCTTCTTACCCTGTGTCTGCTATGTCTCAGCTGGGTCTCTGGCGAGTCTGGTGTTCCAGCTGGGCAGGAGCAAACACCAGGCTGAGTAGGGAGCAGAAGCTCACAGCCTTCCCTGTCTCTCAGAAGAGCTTATTCCCTGCATCCAGATGGTTTAACATAACAAACACTGCAGTCAGGGATCAGTTGCACGTTGGAGGCAGTGGTCATATTGACTGTCTTTCTGCTGAGATTGGGGTCTGCTTGGATGAGTTTGCCTTCCAGTGTTTTGTTTTCTTGCTGGTTTTGTGCTAGGTATTCAGCAGTGGAATGTGTCAGAATAGAGAATGTGCTTAATTGTACTGGTGTTTTTCTTAGAGTGTCAGAAAATATGCTCCAGGTAGAAAATAAACTTTTAAATTTCTACATTGCAGCTCAAACGGGTGTGAGCTCTTCACATACTTATTTTCCTCATATTGTTTCTGCCTCCCAGCTGAGAATGGTGCACAGCAGGACTGATGCTGTTCTGCTCCATGGTGGTAAGAATCATCCTTTACTTGGTTACAGGGGTGTACAGCAGTTGCAAGCAGTGTCACTGCTTTACAAAGCTGAGGGAAGTTAAGGTTAGAGACAATACAGTGGAGCAATGTATTATATGACATCTATTATATGATAATATATTATAGAATAAGGGCTAATCTGTAGCTAAGGTGAATAGGCATTTGCTGTTCAGCATCTATTTCTAGCTGGATCTTTGAGATTAAAGCAATTCCCGTTTTTTTTTCTTGAGGATTTTTCTTGAGATTCTTTAATAAAACAAACCCTTTTAAAATAATGATTAGCAAATAATTGAATCTAAAAAGAGTGGAAAAGTGTGGATTGCTGTTTCTGCTACTGTGAAACCATGCATTAAATGCAACTTTAAATTACAGTGAAATTAAAAAATTAGAATGACATGAACATGCGATTTTTGAACCAAACTTTTTAGTAGTGGAAAAAACCTGAATGTATACTTGAAGCATTTAGGAGATTTATATTTCCCTCCTCTGCCTTTGATGTAGAATCCAGGCATATCTACAACCTACACATTTTCTGGAGTGCAAAACCTGACTCTGATTAATAGGGCAGTCATATCAAAAAAATGTGAATGAGGCTTAGATTCACTGACTTAGGAATCACAGACTCATAGAATCATCAAGGTTGAAAAAGACCTCTAAGATCACTGAATCCAACTATTAACCTAACACTTCCATCTTCAAATTAAACTATGTGCCCAAGTGCTACAGCTACACATCCTTTAAATATCTTCAGCTATGGTTCATTCCAACATCCCTGGTCATCCTGTTCTGCTGTTTAACAACCCTTTTGTTGGATCTGAGAAACCTGGGGATTTTGAGCTTCCTGTGCTTTCTGGCACTGACCCCCTGGAGAACACTGCTCTTGACCTGAGGCCTTGGAGAAGCCTGCCAGACAGAAGTAATATATATGGTGAGGAGAAAAAAAAATTAAAAAATTAGAAATTCAGAGTTGGATAATAGAATAGGAGAATAATTAATCACAGTAAAAGGGAGTTAGCTTAAAATCTAAGTTCCACTGAGGAACTGGCTGAGCTCCCAATGCAGAAATGCAAATTCTGGATAACAGAAGATATAGAAAACATGACAGACTGTGTTAAAGAAGGTGAGATTAAGGAGATTTCTTTTTATGTCTGGGGTATGTTTGTGATATGGAGTATAGCTGCACTCACATACCTCACATATGGCCTAAAGATGTCTTGCCTTTGTTGTTTTGTGGGCTTTTTTTTTTGTTGTTGGTTTTTTTGTTGGTTTTTATTGTCGTTGTTGGTTTTTTTTAATTTAGAGGCTGGAATTAAATGAATCATCTGCTAACAGCTGCTGCTGTAGTCTGTGTAACTGGAGCATATTGACACTTTAAAAAAAAAATAATTTTTTAAATGTCTGTCTTCTGTCCTTTAACAAAAACTTAGGAATTTTGAGTTCACTCTTTATTTGTGGAGCTTTTATAATTTTATATAGAATAAAAAAGGGGTCTGAAAATATGTTTACATTTATTAAAATAATTTTAAATCAGCCTAATGCTGAAATTGTCAGATATATTTTAAAGTATAACTCTGAGGGACCTTACAAGTGTAGGGCAGACTATATGAAAAAAAATCGTATGAAGTTCAGAACCAATCATAAATGATCATGATTTATTGCAACACATCAAAACCAGATAACCACTGAAATCCATAATTCATTGTAATAGTATCATAGACAAGCCTGAAAAAAGTCATCATGTTTATACTTGGGTAGTTCAGATGAGTAATTTATTGGTTCTAAAAAATAATGTACTGTAAAAATACTCACAGGGCTCTGGACTCTGTCAACAATAAAAGGCTGTATTATGTATACAGGCCCATGCACTGAAAGTGTCCTTCAAGTAGCCTCCATGAATGTATTAAGGATAAATAGTATCCTGATATGCTAAGCAATCTTGCTTGCCATAAACTTTTAAAGTGCTAACTTTGTAGTAAAAATACCATAGAATATCATCATTTATCAGTGCTCTGAGCTAATTATTTTGTATGCCCTGCCTAATAGAGGCTACAGGTAATCTCCCAAAGTTTTACTCTCATAAAGGGAAGTTCACTTTTCCCCCTAAAATACCTGTAAATGTTTATTGATCACATTTTTAATTTGTAGGCTGTTCACAGAATTTTATTAATAATTGATGATCAAAAGTCAAGTTTCTAACAAAAAGCAGCTGAGGTCTTAAAACTCAAGCCATTCTGAAGTGGGCACAATTTATTTTGCATATCTAACTAATAGGCAGAAATGGCACAAGGGACAGAGTATGGACAACAGCTTTTGTTCTGCAAATGAGAAACTGACTGTAGGAAAAACAAGCTGATACTCATAAATGTAAGAAAACAGAAGGAAAACAAGAGAAGAACAGCATTTCAGGAAATGGAATAAATTTCAGTGAAAAAAATAGCCTTTCTGACTTAATTGGCCTGCACACTATTATGACAAGAGAATGCTTAAAGATTATTTCTGCTTGATTTTCCAGCTGAAATCAAAATGACCTTTTGCTGTAAGACTACTTGAAACATTGAATAAAAGTTGGAAGTTCTACCCATAAAATCCCAATTAATGTTACATTTGAAAAATGACATATTTTAGTCCATATTTGATTTGTCTAATATAATTTTTATATTATGCTCATTAGTGTGGTGTATAAGCAGATTTGATTGTCATTTGGCTATTTTTAAAAAATGTTTTTTCCTTCTAGAATTTCATATACTACTATCCTGAACAAGCAGTGGTGCATCTCTTCTTTTCCTGCATAACCTTGTGAAATTCTTGTAGTCTTCCTGAGTTGGCAACTCCTCCTTCCAAAGAACATAAGCTCTGCTTTCTTCCCCCAGGCTCCAGCCAAAGCTCTCTGTTCTGCCTTCCTGAGTGGATTGTCCTTTCTGCACGTGGGAATGGCTCTATTCTGCACCTATAACATTTCCTTAGTTTTAACTAATTTAAATAAATAAATTGTTTTTAATATGAGCAAATATAACTGCTAATTATGCTGGACTATTTTTTTAGAATTTCATAATATTTTAATCCTCAAGAGAAGCTGCATCCACACCCCTAAATATTGCCTGTTGCAATTTGAATGGTAGAAGGGGTGGGGATCAGAGAAACAATACTCTCAAATGAGAGTTAGTCACAAAGACTGTTAGTTTTAAGACTATGTCTTAATAAACCATAAAGGTTTTGCTAAATGTGATTTGTTAGAATGCTTTGCATGCTTATCATTATATTCTGAATTAAAATTCAAAACATATTTTAGATCACAGTTACTTAGAAATTATCACAATGAAGTAATAGCTAATAAAGGACAAGATTTTTCCGACAAATTACTGATTTTGAATTTTAATCATGAAATAAAATATGCTTTATATGTTTTTTATGATGCTCAAATAAGACTACACTTCTTACAGCAAGTAAACTGTGGTAAAGAGATAAAAAACAACAGTACAGGAAAAGTGCATATGGGAAATAAAGTGGTTCATTTTTACCATTTATCTTCCCTAAGTTCCATGGGTTACACAGGATGTCATAAAACTGCACTGAGGAATTCTTGGTAGGAGTTTAAAAAGCAGTTGTCAATAGCACATCTGCAGCTTTCTAACAAGATTATGGATGAGCTTCAAAATTTGCAAGGCCGAGAAACAAACTGCACAGGAGCTGGAAACAACAGTTTCAGTGGCTGATTTAGCATTTTTTCATCATTATTATTTCAAGAGTTGTAAATCCCAGCTCCCTTTTCTAGCATTCATCTTCCTGTGCATTCAGCAGCTGGCAGAGGCTGAGAGATGCATGAGGAAGAATGGTTACACACTCGTTTGTTACTAGTGTTCCAAGTCATAGTAAGTGACACCATTTAGAAAGAATCTGGTATACAGCTTTTCAGACAGGCTAAAAGTAGATATGGATACCATTGGCACTTGGAGATAAGGTGGTGCAGCAAAAAAATGAAGCTCTTTTTATGCTGTTAATTGTTTGCATGGCAAAAATGTTCTTCTGGGGAGATGTCCAGTAATTCTACCTTAGAGCCATATTTCTAAGGCTTCTGTTTTTGTTTTGGTTTGACTTGGTTTGGTTTTTTAAACTCAGATCAAAATAGCATATTTTATTGCTTATTTAATGTAAATTTTAATTTTTTAATGTCGAATGCATTTATTTATATTAAATCATTCATACGAGAGTCATGATTAGACAAAGGTTTTGTTTGTTAATGCATTTTAAGTATCATTTTTAGTGTCAGGAGTACAAAATTTTAGTATGAAAGAAAACTTAAAAATGTATTTTAGAGGCATGGTGTTTAAAAAAACCCAAGGTGAACGCTATAAAATTCTCATATGCTACAACAAAGAATGTAAATCAGACCTAGGGCCAGACACTGTCAGCTCTGAGGTACAGAATATTTCCTTCAGCACACAGGCTCCAAATACTAGTAAGTTAGAATTTTGCATTCATAATGGACCTTAGAATAGCACTTAACTGTCTTTTTACAGACAGCTCTTTGTAATCACAAGTAATTATCATAATTAATGTCAACTTGGGATAACTCAATTGTAGTTTCTTTCATTACTTTTTTCTTTTTTAACTTTGCTCCCACATGTTATAAGACTTGCTTTAAGGATTATGAAAAATGAGTGAAAATGAAAATATGCTCTATACAGATAGAGTGCTTTAGTTAGTTAAACTCAATTAATAAACTTAAAGCTATTGTTTTATTTATTAATAACAATAAACAGCTGTAGTTAGGGTAAGAGATTTGTTAGATGTGTTGTGGAAATGAAGATAAATTCTTTTAGGGTTTATAATCTTATCTGAAATAACTCACTGAGAAAAAAGTAGGACAGAGATAGTGAGACAAGGGGAAAACATGCAAGCAGCCCAGTTAAAAGGCCCAACCTAGTGGAGGCAGTTTGTCTAATATTAGTTTACTTTTCTGATCAGATAGTACTGACTAAATAAAGATGCTGCTCACACTATTAGTGGTAAGGAGCTCAGTGCCTTAGATATCAGGAAAAAGGGGGGGGCTGAAGAGAGAATACCATTTTCAGCTCCATGCACGTATAAACTGCACAAACTAAGAGAAGTAGCTGCATGAGGTTACTGAGAGGCCTCATTTGAAATGTTCCAGTCCTACTGTTTATCTGCCTCTGACAAAATTGGAAATACTCAAATCTTCAATGAAAGACAATAAAAACTCTTTTGCACTCTACTTTATATATACACACTTTGCATATTTTTATATTTCAATATGCTGTCTCTGAAAAACAAATTTGCCCCTTTCCTCTGGTAAAGTGTGCATTGGCAGAGGTTTATCTTTTGTATTGCCATCAAGAGTATGATAGGTCCTAGATACAAGTGTTTCACATTCATTGACTGCTGAAAATGGAAAAAAAAATGTTGATACAGAAAATACATTACATTTAATTGAAGAGTTTCTTTCCTTCTGTAGTGGGATGCTCTGCCTAAGTGGGAGTAAAACATCTCCAACTTTACCATGTTTGCAAAAGTTACCAATGATTGGTGAAGAGGGGATGTATTGCTTTTTGGTGTTGAAGAATGCAAAATTGTTAAATCCCAAGGCTGACAGTTATATAACTTCAAATGATTCAGATTGTTTGTGGTTTGGCAAGAGCCTTTCCATAGGGTGAACTTCACCTCTTCACTCATTAAGTGATTCTGATGGTACTCTCTGGGAAAACAGCCCATATACTGGTCATGGGAGCAGTCCTCAACTGCACCTGCCCATTTCTAGTGGCTTGGTTATATATACAGGGGGCAATGAAGGACAGGTGAACTTCTGACAACTGCTTTCCTTATAACACATTTGAGGAAGGAATCCAGAAGGTGATATTGGTCTAAGTAACAGTGGCTAATTGGCTTAACCCTGGGAAGTGTCCAAGGGTCCCTCCTGGGGTGATATGACTGATGGGACCAGTGGAAACTCATGCTAATCGTCTAAGCTGAAAAGAAATTGTCATTCAAGCAGCTCTGGGTGGTCTGAGATACATTGACAGATGTCCCCCACATCCATGGTGCTGGACATAGAGTGGAGGCCTTGATTTGTGGGAGTGTTTCTGGATGGATCAGGTGTGTAAATGTCTGTGCATGTTATAGATGGCAAACTTCAGCTCCACCATGTTTGGAAAACACTTCTCAGTCAGTGGGGTGACTCTGTTCTTGCACCTGCCTTGCTCCTAAATTCCCATCTGACAAAGTTTGAAGTGTTACACATTTAGAAAATGAGATGAGATGACAATGTGAGAAGAATAATTATACCAACTTACCAGTGAGAGTATAAACAAAATGAAAGAATTAAACTAAGTACAAAAAATAGCAGCAATATTACTGTAATAGAAGAGATTTTGACATTCTGTATTCTTTGGATAAGATAAGTTAGTATTACTTTTTGTCTAAATACTAAAAAAACACTGGAATAAAATCTTTATTATGGTAAAGATGTAAGTAGGAGTTTTAAATGAAAAGAAAGGCAATTAACTCACACTTCAATTAAGTTAGAGAAACAGTCATTAGTTTTATCTTGGCTGAAAATATCACAGAATTGATGCTATTTTTCCTGCTTTTAAAATTACCATTAAGTCAGGGGAAAACAGTATTTTCTGGCCTACACTTACAGCTTCCATGATATTGTGCAGTGCATCACAAACTAGATTTCTCCTAAATGTGAAGAAATACATAGTATTAATAATTTGACATAATGTATAACCATCAAATACAAACTGTGCTGCAGAGGAAAGGTTTGTGACATAAGTA
The DNA here is from genome assembly GCF_029582105.1 of Oenanthe melanoleuca. Classification (NCBI taxonomy): domain Eukaryota; kingdom Metazoa; phylum Chordata; class Aves; order Passeriformes; family Muscicapidae; genus Oenanthe; species Oenanthe melanoleuca. Next base: position 37,038,105 of record NC_079337.1, on the reverse strand, counting down.
ATTGTGATTAGAATAAACAATGTAGAGAGCCTGACATGACTACCAAATGTAGCATGGAAGAGTGTGTACAAGAAAAAACATTTCAGTAAATGGAAGAGACACTAAATACCAAGGAAAAATGAGCTTTGCATAAAGAGTTATGATAATAATGAAGACAGAAAAAGCATTGTGTGTTTCCAAAGTCTCATGCATTTCTGCCAGATCACATGCTGGACATAAACATCAATCAGCACCGAGTCTGTCACACAGCTATGATAAGAAGGTTCTTTTGGTTTTCTTTTCATTTTCTTGCACTATGTGAGAGTGTTTTAAAAAGGAAAGGAAAATAGAAATTTTTAAACACTCCAACATTAAGGCTAGATCTCTTATTTTCCTATCCTTTATGCCTGATACATGTTTAGGATTTCTGTTGCTTTAATACTTTTGCATTTATTTTTAAAATACTGCTGGCAATTTCCATTGGCATTAGTATAGCTTTGAGGAGCTGGGCAAAGCTACCAAATTGTCTTTGATATGCTGGTCCATTGCCTACTTTTTAGTTTCACTAAAGTTTGGTGTAGCTTCTGACAGTATATTCCAGCACTTCTTCAGCTGATGCAGTCTTAAAAAATTAATATTTTGTGGATACACACGGATGGGTGATCCACTGAGAGTGGAGTTTTTAAATTTTCTTTCAGCAACCTGTCTCATGTTGGTCAAATCTCTACTTTCTATCCATTTCTTTTGAGACATTTTTGTAAAACTGTCACCGTTGCATATGACCCAAAATATCTGCAATAAGCTGAATAGTTACCAAGAAAAGATCCCTGGAGAGAAAAAACCTTTTTACTTGTCAAAAATGAGTCAAATGCCAATTGCTCATCTTCTTTCTAAGATTCTGGAAATGCAGACATCTTCATTAATTTCCTTCCTATGCTCCTAAATTTTCTGAGCACAAAGGGGGAAAAAAAATCAAAAGGTATTCAATGAAAAATTCATCTGTGGTTACTAAAAATGCTATTGTTTTAGTCAAATGATAAAAAAAAATGCAGAAATACAGAGACTGTAATATGTTCTCTATGACCACTGAATAATTCATTTAACAGGATTATAATAATATAATTTTTAAAATACATATAATTCATTTTATGCAAGATATTGTACTCTATGAAAATAATTACACAATTATAAAATTAAAAAGCAATTTAAATATATTTTCACAGAATATTTATGTAGATACATGAAGATGACTAATAGGAAAACAACTGTTATGATGATGTCAAAAAGAATTATCAGAAATTGTCTTTTTTTCCTCAGTACATAAGATAATAGTAAGTAGAATAACAGAAGTAGTGGGTTGCTTAGGTAAAAGAAATTTGTGGAAAAATATAGGCACCAAGTATTGTTATTATATGCACACGTTGAAAATACTGAGATACCTGATTGTCTTTGGTTTACCTGATATCAGTCCTGCAGAATCCTATTAAACTGACAGCAAAGCTATCAAATATGAATGTTCTTGTGACCCAAATGAGTATTTTTTGCTTTTCAGTGTGTTTTCCCTGCTAAAAATAAGTGAAAATAAAACAAGACAAATAATTGAGCCTCAGCCACAAGCTGCTCTAAAATGGGAAAGTTTAGGTATAATGTGGAAACACATTTGGCCACTTCAGCATTGACTGACAGGATGTGTGTCTGAAAAAGAGCCATGAGCAGCATGGATTACTGCTTCTGCTGTAATAAGGTTCTGCTGAAGACATTCAGGAAAGCCACCATGGGCTACCTGCTGCTGTGTAATTTTGTTTTATTTTGGCACAGAGAAGCGAGAAGATTTCCATGAGACCAAAAAGAGACCCTGTAGTTGGCTGTGACTGACAGCACAAAACATTGAAACAATAATCCACTGAGATCATTTATGTAAAAAAAGGAACCCAGAGATATTCAGCCCCTGAGGCTTGTCTTGTAAGAGGCTATTATTATTTGTATTGATTTTAGTATGCAAGTTCCCTTTTTCCTTCTCTCTCCTGGCCCACAGTGCAAACTATAAATAATAAACTAAAGAAATCTTGCCCTGAAACTATCACTACCTTTGCAGCACAATAATTTGTGCACCTCCAGTTATAAACCCAGAAAAATCATGGGGAAAATGGGCAGGCTGAATGAAGCCCTACCTCCACAAACAATGAAAATTGTTTTCAGTATCTCAGCTGCCACCAAGACCTCCTTATTCAATACTTACATAATGCTACTTAAATGCAATATGAAAATGTCCTATTTTGATGCTAGTTCTGCTTTGAATACTGATACCTTGATTAGATACTTTTCTGTGTCCTTTCATGTGTCAGGAAATATATTACTAAATCCCAATATTGCCAAGGCTGCTATGCATCTTGGAAAACAAGATAATTAATTGTTTTCACTTTTCAAGGACACAGGAATTAGCATTAGTATACATGATGTTTCCACCCTATTTTTCTGCTTCTAAGAGTATTGGAATATAATTATAAGAATGATGGGAATTTTCATAGCTGAAATACTGGCTTCTTTCAACTCCATTTGAATGTTGTCATTAGCTTTAGGGATGGTAGGATTTCACTTTGGCAGTATTAGGCATCTAATCTGTGTGTATCTCACTTTCCTGTATATTTCCCTGACATTTTCGTTCTGGCCTTAGTGTGTAAAGTGATATGTCTACCACAAAATTATTGAGAATCTCAGATTTTTGAGTAGGGTATAATTTCATCAATGGATAAGATATTCCTGGTAAACATCTCTGCTGAAATACATAATATAGGGCAAAGATTAAGGCCTTTTGCAGTGGGTTTGACCCAGGCAGAATTAAGCACCCACCAGCTGCTTGCTCACTTCCCCCATTTCATTGCTGGATGGCACATTACAGATCATGGAATAGCTCTTTGGGCAATACAGCTCAGCTCTCCCAGCTCTGTCCCCACCAAACCTCTTCCCCACACTAGCCTGCTCTCTGTGAGCAGGGTGACAAACAGGGGCCTTGATGCTGTGTGAGCATCAATATTAGCCCTGCAACAGCTAAGACTTTGGGGTATTATCAAGGCTGTTATAATAATAAATTTAAAAGTGCCATGTAGACAGCTATAAAAAAAATGAGCTATATCCTATCCAGACCCAGTACACTTGGCAAGTGTTAAACTTTTACTTATAAAAAGCAAAGTTCTAGCTGTATTTATGTTAATCAAGCAGCATTTTAACCAACACAACATCCAATCCATCTCAACCTAAGTTTAAAGAGCTTTGTGAATGAAAAGCTGCACACAGTTTATTCCAGTATTCTTACTGAGAGCTCTCAAAACTAGTGGAAGTCAGTCTGAGAACTGCAATGGATTTAGTCTCTTTCTGTTCTGAGAAGGACAGTGCAGTGTCCTGATATGTCTTAGAAGTTGATCCTTTACTGATGGCAAGAGATGAGAGACAGTGGATATATTAAACATTTCTATCCCTTAGAAAAAATGCAAGTATTGAATGTATTTTTTGTTTTTTTTTTTTTCCTTCCTGTCAGAAAGCTCAGGCTTTTTTAATGCCAAACTTTCTACCTTTGCAGTCTGGTACACACAGATGTGATCTGCTTTCTCATTTCAGTCAGGAACCCGTAATAACGAGCATTCAGTGTGAGCACGTGATAAATCCTGGAGATACTGCTGAAAGCATTCAGTGATTTCTGTGATACTAGTGTAGCATCTGTGTAATGTTAGAGATGTGGAAATAAACTGAACCACCAAATAATCAGAAATGGTTTTGAAATGTGCTGGCTAGATGGATCCAGCTAGATGTTACTCTAGGGATCAAATTCATCCTTTTCAGTGTCGGCTTGGTGATATTATAATTCAGGTGAAATAGTAAAGTAACAAGATGTTGCCACAATAGGGACCTGACTGAAAATGAATGTATTTTATTCCTTTCTCAGTTCCAATTGGCTGGTTCACATAGTCTCTTATTTTCCTGCTGTAATTCAGCAAAACCCTCTGAGGTCTACAATCAAGACTTATTTCACAGTTATTTTCTATACAACCCTCACCTGACTGGATATGTTTTAATCACTTTTATTTCCACAAAACTGAGTTAGGCATTACTATAACACAATAAGTCATTTCACCTACAGGCTATCTCAGGTTTTTTTTCTTTTTACAAATCTTTAGGAGCATGGAAGAATAAAGATGTATTGAACTACAAGGTACTATCATAACTAGTTGCAGTACATTTGAAATGGGATGGAGGAAGATTTAATCATCCTGTGACGCTAATGGAGTAAAGCATTCTGTCCACTAGAAAGTGATATAATCTTTCATTGAGTTCCTAAGTGCCTGTTTATGGTTCTTTTGAAGATGCAGTATTGCTGATAGTATATTTCTATCCATTACAGATGCTAGAGAAATGCAAAATGCTACTGCAAACATGAGAGATGTGCCAGATGCCATAAGACAAATATGGTTCCACAGGTGATAAATATTAACTGTTTAAAACAGTCCATAATCTGTGAAGTGTCAAGTACTCATACTAATATGAATGAAAAGTTATATGCATGTATTCTATATTTTATTTTTCAAAACAGAAATTGCATTATATTTTTTTTTCCTTTCCATTTTAATACCAATTATCAGTGTGTGCTGCTGCTGATTCTTTTATAGAATGGGAGCTGCCTGGGTCAAACTGTGCTCAAAATTATGGAAGTGGGCATTAACAGCTTTTAGGCAACTAACCTGCTTTTGCTGTGCCCTGGTATTATTTGATTTGCAGTAGCAGCAAAACCAACTTCAGTAAATAGCTGTTTATGAAGCATGCATAGTAAACTGATGTTCAAGAAATACAGGATTTGAGTGCTTATTTTCTGATAACCTGAAGACAAAAGAAAAGTACCTGAAGCACAGTACATGTGAGATTGCATAGTGCCAGAAGTTTGGAAGTGATTCACTTGATTTGTTAGAACATTCCATGCCTAATGTCACAAGAATACCTATAATAGAGTATTTTAAAAAACGATCAGCAAACAAGCAACAGTTCTCCACTCCCCCACTCAAAATAAAACATAACCCAAACAAAACAAAGACAACCAGATCAAAATTTAAACGCTTAAATAGGACCTAAATAGAACTTAGAACATCTAATTGTTTTCTTGGAGATTGTTCAACATGCAGACTGTCTCTCAGAAGCCCTGTTTACTTTTTCTAATCCAGAGCCGTTGCTTTGTTTCAAGGTTTCAGAACTCACTGCAGAAGTCACTTTACAATGTTTGTACATTTGTCCAGAAGCTTAAAGTTTTATTTCTGGGCATACTGAGACATAGTCTCTTGAGATGAGCAGGTCAGCACAAGTATATCATGTCTAATAAAATATATATTCGCATATCTTTATACCTAAGCTAATATTAACTTAATAACTTAATCAATAGAAAACATTAATTGAATAATAGGAGAGTATTTAACCCAAAACTCTTTACTTCTAAATAATTTAACCTGAAAAGTAGATTTCTCTGCTGTGAGGTGTGTAATTCCTCATCAGACAAAGAAGCTCTAGCAATCATGTTTGGAAGTGATGAATGCTGTTTGAGGCCATACTATCCCCACAATCTTTTCGTGATCACATTTTAAATGAAATGTCTGATTTTTCTTGCTTTCTTTGTGGAGGAAAAATGCCCCCACAAAGATCATAAAAAAGATTTTTACCACTAGATGAAGTCACATAATTGCCAAAGGAGAGTAGGCTTTCACATGAACTTAGAATGCTTCCTACTGGCTGCCTTGGATTAATTGTTTGGGATTAATGAATTTTCTCAAAGAAAATTCTTAATGAATTTTCTGCTACAGAGGCCACTACACACTCCAGCACTCTTATAAATTAATTTCAGAAAGGTTGTAGCCCACTACATATTAAGCAGAAGCAATGAAACAGACTTTTATCATATGGTCTGGTCAATAACCCAGTGTTAAACCAAAATACTCTCTCAGAAAAATAGCTGAGCCAAATCACTCACAAAGTTGCTAAAATAATTCTGTTAACGAGTTATTAATTTGGATATTGTCTGTGAAATACAGTGTTGTTATAACAATCGTGTTAATGAAGAGCAGAACTGTCAACTAAAATACAATGCAGGCTTTTGGCAATGAGCTCAGAACAGAATATCAGAGGAGGGAAATTATTTGCATTGTATTTAATCTGGAAGCAACTTGGTCATTTTGTGGACGTGCTACAACTGGAAGGGGACAAGACACAAAATCCACTCCATAACTTATTAGTCATGCAATGTTGATTCTGCTCTAGCTCAGTACTGATGTCAAGGAGAAGGCACGTGAAACAACTTTTTCAGGTGTACGTTCTCAGTAGAGAGCTGTTTCCAGATATGTGGAAATAGTGCTGTACTGCTGCTGGATTTTTGAAGTAGCAGTATGCTAGGTGACCTCCTGATTAACTGGATTCCTGTACCAGAGAGTGTGTGGCATATTATGTATCTTATTCTGTTATTTCAGATGACGAAGCCTAATTTGATTGTAAGTACCCCTGGGATTTATGGGGAAGTCAAACCTCAATTTTTAAAAAGCTTAATATGGTTACTGTAAAACTTAATTGTACTGTCTGGGTCTTTTAGTGGTAAATTCTAATTAATCTAACGTGTGGAAAGGAAATGGAAGACTATTTTTTCCTAAAAAATTACTTCCTTCTGTTCCTGTCTATTTCTTAATCAGAATATAATCTAATGAGGCAATATTAGTTTAAATCTTAGCCTGAGAATTCTTTTCAAGTGGTTAATGTAGCAACTGATTTTATTCTTGTAACTATTTTATGTGCTCTGTAACATGGATAAGACCATTGATTTAGTCAATAAACACTTATTCATGTCTAAACCAACCCTAACTGGGTGTGCATAAAATTAAGTGTAATACGATAATTATTTGATTGCCTATAAAAAGAGATAAACACATGAACTAAAGTTGCTGTCTTCCTGTGGGAAGGTACTATCTGCACAATTGCCTCTGTCTGAAGTGTCTGGCATTTGCTAAAACTGGGAAGTGATTAGGTATGAAAAATTAATTGGTCTGTTGTAGTAGTTCATTTGGGGTCTTAGATACTCCTGCAAACAAGCAAAATCACTTCCTGTCTAGTGAGCATAATTTAACTACACAATAGCTGCACGATTTCCCTCAGTCTCCAGACAGCATTCTGACTTTCAGACTTAGACAAGCAAGTGCATCTGGGATGGAGTGTTCATTTTTCACCTGTATTGGCTATGGTGAATCAGCATGGAAATTGCCTAATGGAATTAAAGTGATTGTCTTAAACTCATTTGGGAAATGTAGTCCATTCACCTCCCCTCTACTAAACTCATGATCAGGCTTAAGTGAGTTTTCAAGAGTGGGCACTGCAGAACTAGCTAGGAGATAATAAGCTGCTATCTAGAATATTTTTAATCAGAAATACAGTGATGTGTTTATGCTACTTGCAGAAACTCCAGGTATGTAGTCATCTCTGAGATGACTGAGAACTTTGCCAAAAAAATAAGAATTTCCATTTGTTCCTGTCCCTGCTTCCTATTAGAGGTTAAAAAGGTGGAAAGATGAAAGATGTAACTACTTTGAAACTATCTTTTCAATATGGGAGCTGGAGAACAAAAATATTTTCTGTCTTTTCTGTGAAGTGAAAGGAATGAAGCCATGTTTTTCCATACAGACTTTAATCTCTCATGCTGGACTGCACACGACCCTATTTGAAACAGAAATAATAGGACCCAGTAAGAGATCTGCTATGCTAAAATCCAGGGTTTGGGCAAGCTGTTTCTCTGACTCTGAATGAGATTCAGTGAGTATGCAGGGGTAGATGATAGCAAGGGGAACTCTGTGTAGTAGAGGTATGCAAGATAAGCAGGACAACACTGTGAATGGAGTAGGATTGTTAGGACTGGATGATTAGAAGCTCAAAGTTTCACAAGGAAGAACATCAGCATGAAATGTTATCCAACCCCAGAGGAAAAAGCAAGGTCAGTGTAAAAGGATCTGTTTCAGGGGCAGTGGAAACTGGCCCTTCCCCTCCAGGCTGGTGCCTGTCTGGCCAGTGGAGACTGGGTGTCTTATCATACCAAAGTGCATAACAGCCCCTAGTCTAGTGGCTTGTTAAATCCTAGATATCTCTGTGTGCATCAGCCAATAAATAACTGCATTATATTTTTAACTATCTTGCTGGAAGATGCTCTTTGTGCAGGGTTAGAAACACCTGAAATATGACCCAAGGAGGGAGGAGGGTAACACACCTAGGCAAAATATTCCTCCTCCTTTCAAAGAAGTGATTAATATACTTGACAAGAAAGTTCTGTATTCAGAGCAAAACATTTGCTGCAACCTCAGATTATTGCTTTTCCCTGTGATGGTTTCATTTCCCCCCAGTGTTGGAAGTGAAGCTATTGGAATGACTGATGTATGTAATCTGTGACTGGAGAGTTCTGCTGTATATACATGCACTTACATATGGTCACTTAACAACTGAAGCACCAAAAATACCTGCAATACATCAAAATAATACTGAGCACTGGCTAATATAGGCCTATAACAGGAAAGAAGGAAGATCAGAGATGAAATCAAAATTTTGGCTTTTAGTGATCTTGCTGCTTCTAGGTATTGCAATACTTTATGTCAGGTATGTATCACTCTAGAAGAATCCATGATGTAGCAGTAGAGAAGAATGCCTTTTTTATTTGTCCTGAATTGCTAAGTTCTCCAGAAATTCATTTAAATATTTTTACCCTGCCTAATTAAAACATGCACAAAAGAAATATGATGAAATATTGAAGAAATATGAAGAAATGCTAACCAGATTTTCTAACATAAACTCAGATAACTTCTGATAGCAATCCTTAGTCCATTACACTGACAGTGTGCAAGTATAACCCACCTGAAATTTATATCATGGTATACAGAGCATCTTTTCACCATTTGTGGGAAAATATTACTTTTTGATGTATCTTACAACTTCACAGAAGAGTATTACTCAAAAGTCACACACAATCTCATTGCCAAGGAAGCTTTTATATTTTTTTAACTCACATTAAAATACTCAAAGGAGGGAAATGTTCTTAGCTTTTTTAATTGGATCATATTTAGTTATTTCAATTAGTCAGCTAGAAATACATAAGCTCACTATTATGGAGGCAAATTTAGTTTATACATTTTAGGAGAGCTATTCTAATTTTAGCAATTTTACATAGGTAGCTACCCCAGTGCCCTTGGGCTAAAATTTTATCTTAAATTCTGGAAGGCAAAGTAGGTAAAATGTCTTGCAAAAATGTGTACTGAAGTATTTCTACTTTCTGAGCTAAGGCAATTTAAAATTATTTAAATTGTCCATTAAAAATGCTTTGTTTTGAATTTGGCCCTGTAACAGAGCTTCACCCAGTGTTCATATCATTTATTGGTGATCCTGCACCCTCTCAGAGTAATACAAATATTCCAACAGTGCAAATGACCTAATTTCTTAGTTTCTGCCTAGAAATTAAATGTAAATTGTGGGTGTAGAGATCTAAAAATATATCTTACATTAAGTGCTGAACAGAAAATACTGGATTTATTCAGTTTCCTTATCTTGAGATAATTTGGAAGACAAATTATTTGTACTACATCTGAGGAGAGCAAATATTTGTGGGTCATTTAAGGTATTCTTGTAAACTGAATTATCAAGTTAAACTAAAACTTAAAAGAAAATAAAATTCCTAAAATGCCCACCTTCATACCTGCCACGAGTGCAGTTGTATCTCAATGGGAGTAGACTGTGATTTTAAGGCTGCTGCATTTTCATAATTATTTGAGTTTTATCAGTAGCAACAGAAGAGTGTGGGACTTTTAAATAATGATTATTGAGGTGTTCATATTTTATTACAGTGCTTTCCCTCCTGCTTCTAAGGAGCACTGTTTTAATAACTGCACAAATAGACATCCTCAGCATTAGTCAAATATTCTGTTGCCAAGCAACATTTAGTCCACATTTTGAAGTATTCTTTTATTTCACATACATAATTCCCTTAGTTTTATATTAAGTCTGGTGTGAATTTTGATTTTATATGTTTTCAATGCAAGTGGCTATTGTCACTTTCATTGAAGATGCTGAAATTACTTATTTGCTGAAAGCAGAAACAAGAATGTTTCACTCTGTGTCATATCAAAGCTCCTTTCAGCTTTTACACTTTTATGAATCTTAACTTACAGGTATTTCAGTATCTTAATATTTGAGACCTGACAGAAATTTAGGCATTATGCATACTGGCTTTAAATGTGCAAAAGAAATGCTTGGACTAATAAACAGTACTTCATAGAAATAAAGCCAGTAGCAAATATGTGCTTTATACTACTGAATGATCAAATTTTATGAAAAAGAAGACAAAACTCTCCCTCATATCAAAATAGAAGTTTGAAAATAGGGGCATGAAATTCTGCAGATCCTATATAACATTTGGAGAAGTTGCAGAGTACCTCCTTTAAACTCGCCTGTGTCAGACCCTTTTGACTACAGAACAAACACATTAGTTTTGAATAACAACATTGCTTGATAAAAGAAGCACACTTCTGGAATCCCAAGAGGAGCAAGAGAAGGCTGAATGCTGTCTTGGGTATCTAACAGGCAAGAAAAACGATTGGATGATCTCAGCAGTGAGTGCGGGTGGCTGATCTCATAGCTGACCTCTGATCTGGCAGCAGCCCTTGCTCTGAGCAGGAGGTGAGCTGCCTGCCTCCAGAGGCACCTGCCCACCAGAGCAGCCCTCTGATGTTCTCACACGGAACTGGGGGCTCAGCTTCCTCCACACTTCCCAAATTCAGGTTTCCTAGGGGGTCAGTCAATAGCATGGAACGCTCTGCAGCAATGCGCTCAGGTTTCATTCTCGCTGCCTGGACTAAATTACCATCAGCAGACTAACACTGCAGTTCATCATCCTCCCTTGATAATTTATGGATATGCTGAACAGCATGTGTCCCTGCACAACTCAAGTGGGATTCCACTCGTGATTCCCTACCAAAACCCCCTGTTTATTTGGCATAGTGTATTGTAAGTGAAAATAAGACAAGAGTCTACACTAAAAACCTGTCAAAAGAGTGAACTGAGAGAAGCAAATACGTGAATGTGATTTTTAGAAAGATGTTGTTTTTTTCCCCCCCTGAGCTGAAGTATTACACCAAAAACCAGAAATTTATCTCAAATGGAATTTGAGATAATTCTGAAATTAATTCTGAAAACAATTTGTCCTTCATCTATGCGATTTTATACTTCCATGGTTCAACAAAATTTTAAAGCTTGAGTTTATGGTGTAAGAACATTCAAATCCATAAAACTTTCAATTTTAAAAGCATAGTGAATGGTTTCATTGAACTAAAGTTTTTGGGAAATTAAAATATTGGGGGATTTTTTAGAAGCCCTTCAATATCTGCCAGGGAAACTAGCTATCTACACAATTAAGGCTAAACAAATCCTTTCTGTTGAAATAATGAGACTATTCTGTCCAGCCAGAAACAGAAATTCAAATAATACTTAATGTCCAAAATGATTTTTTTCCCTCTTCTTTTTACATGGAGGGTTAATTGGGTTCATGACTTTATCTGAAGGCTGGAGACAAATATACTCAGTTTGTGTTTTGTAAAGATGGAAAATCTTTCTGGATATATTAGTGGGGATAAATATATTATATACAAAGAAAAGACTAGTAAAAGGAACAACACTAAAATCAGGCTATGTGTAATGAAGATGGAGAGTTAAAATATTCCACTGTTACTGTTGGATTAGACCAGGTAAAGGCTGAGGAAACAGGCTTACCTGCCTAGCAACAGAGACTACAGCCTAAATCACATGAAAAACACTGTAAAGGCTGCTTTGCTTACATTTGACTTTGAAAGTAGGCAGAAATGCTATGTTTTGGAGAAACAGCATGAGCTACTTAACAAACATGCTGGAAGAGTATTTTTCCATCTCCATACTCTCAATTTATGTGCTTCCAGTATCTGCAATAAAGAAATTTTATATTGGTTATCCTAAAGTGTGGAATTATAAGGGTAACTATCAACTGCAGAGAATGTGGTAGATTTGTAGGACTTGGTAAATCAAAAACATAATTAAAAGAATCTTGAGAGAAATTCCTTCAGGAGAAAATTTAAAATGCAATAGGAATCAAAAAAGGGATTTTCTAGACAAAAAAGAGAAAATGCTGACATTAGGACCTTTTGGAATATGGGTCTACTAATATAGTTTCCTATGAGTACTGTACTCCACATAAAAACCCTCTAAGTATCCATTTACACACTTAACATTTTATTCAAGGACTTCAGTTTCATATTTGATTATAAGTCTGCATATTTTCAGTGCATGTGTATTCCACACTATTAAGTACATATTAGTGCATAATCTGTGCTGAAAGTAAACACATAGAGGTGAACATAAATCTGTGACTAATCTGGTGGCCCTTTATTTGGTAGAGGTTATTTTCTCAAATTTGAAACAAATAGCTAAGTATATGTGTTTGTTTAAACATTCCAAAGTAATTTTTAATAATTTGTAAAGCCATAATTTCAAGCTTGCATATGTTATGAGATTTTTTTTTTTTGTTCTTGTCTTCTATATAAAAAAACAGATGTAATTTTTTCATCACTTCAATGTGAAGTCTTACCCTCCAATTTGAAATGCTTAGTAACATTGAAGAAAGAAGTTAGAACATGAGAATAGATCAAAACTTTCTGAGAACTGGTGTTGCATCTCTAAAGGTAGCCAGCTGTGGCTGACTATGGGAAAAGCAGATGACACAATAAGGCTCAAATTGAACACACAAAATGCAAGCAGTCAGTGCCAGGTCCATGAGAACATTATAGAAAATAGCACTTTTGATAATCTCTGTTGAGCTTGCCTAGACATTTCCAAGTTCTACTCTACTGGTATAAAATGGGATTATATCCTCTGGCTTGTTCTGTATGAATCTACTGATAATTCCTAATATTCTTTCTAAGTTTTTCGCTTACTGCTAAGTGCTTAGATGACATTTTGAAAGAACTGTTCAGGGTGATTCATAATATGTTTTTCACAGTCACAAAGGCTACCTTAGAGTCAATTCTGCACTACTTTCCTGTGTGCAGTGCTCTTTTTCCTGACATTGTTCATCTTGCCTTTCATCTGTAATTCTAAGCTTTTGATATATATAAATTTTTAGGTTCCCATTTTGATGGGATATTTTAACAGGTCATTATTTTAAGTTTTCTAGAGACAGTTTCATAAGGGAATCATAATTACTAAATTTCTGGCGAAATGAGAAATTCTGAATTTTATGTTCAGATGATGAAAATACCATCTATGTTTCTTACATACAGAGTAATTTTGGTACTCGAGTATATTGAACTATTTAGGGAACTTATCATGATTATGATTATCATAATCATAAAATATAATTCTATCTTCATGCTCCCAGCTGTGGTTCTCTGTTTAGAGAAACTATTGCTCACTGATGGCACATTTAAGAGTTAATTTTGAGTGATTCTTGATTTGAGTTTGTTTGGATTGAAACTCTGGCAATTCATTTTGTCTTTGTAGATATTTCAGATGGGTAAAGATATAGCCATTATGTGAGCTATTAATATGCAAATTATATTGTTCATATTGACAGAGGGTGTTGACAGATGTTGCAGAGTTTGTGCAGGACATCTACCATGTCTTGGAAAAGATAATTCTTGTCAAGAGATACAAGATGATGTGAACATGACAGATATTCCAAAAATGCCATGGTAGAAGATGACAGGAGTTTTCCTGCTTGTGGATTAGTTTTCAACTGACCATGTCTTCATAAAAGAGGAATGCTGCTAAGCTATAGAGGAGTAATATAGGAAAAAAATCAATGAAGAGTGTTAGTATAACAGTGTTGTGATATTATTCTTTCATTATTTGCTTTCTTGAATCACATCATCTCACTCAGAAAGTTTCCAAGATACCTGCAACACAGAAGTCAACATGTGCAAACAGACATACTGATTAACCTGTCTTAATCTCTATAGTTCATGCTTTAGTAATGAAATGTGGGTCTTTGATTGCCTGGCATATCGTGACAGAATTGGCTGCAAGAGTTACAACTGTGAAATATTTTAAGATTTTAAAAGAAGTAACATATTGCACACCTATAAGTCATATATATATTTATATATATGACAGCCTTTTGGCTTTCTGGTACTGAAGACAAGCTTAATTAAGTTTGCAGAGTGGGGAGCATCTGCTGTAGGTCATAGCAAAAGACCCACAGCAATATTTTTATATTGATTACATGGAAGAGGATAAGGGCTGTTTCTCTTAATGTCAGCAGTAGGTGAAAATGAGAGATGTGATTTTCACAGAAACCATGTCAAACCCACTCTCTGTACTTTATATGAAGTCTTAAATACATCAAATAGTAGGTTGTTATGAAAAGCATTTTCTTGCTATTTATGCATTTTGGCAGGTAACTTTGTTTGTGTGCAAAGAGTATGGGGAAGGTAAGAGCTGGTAAAGTGTGAGCAGATTTTGTCTTTATCTATCCACCTCAAAAAATGCTGAATCCCAATGTATTTGAGTTCTTCTGGCAACATGGAAGAGCAATATTAATACAAGTAGAAAAATTTACAGCTCACAGAAACTACAACTGGACTGAAGCACAGCAACAGACGAGTTCCAGCTGGCAGACTTTCTTCTCTCCTCCCTCTTTTCACAGTATCTGAGATTGCCATGCCCATCTTTCCCCATCAGTCTTGATCAGAATTAACAAAATAATTGGGTACATTATGCAATGAAAGAAAAAGCAATATAAAATTATTAATTAGTTAATTAAAACTGATTCCAACTATATTAATTGTATACAAGATCTTTTAGAAAAATCGTCTTTTCTACAGCCTCTGTTTCTAGACTTTTTCAGATTTTAAGTTGAGGTTGTAATATGTCTTCCCTCTATATTTGTACAATAATGCTTATTTGATTGAATAATCTGTGCATGATACCAAGATAAAGACATTGAGGATTATTAAAAAATATACCCCCCCTCAGGCAAAATATGCTATATATAAATCTGCCTGTTTTTTTCTTTTTTAGGGTAAAAGCACTTAGAAATATATAAGCTTTTGAAAAATCTAGTTCGGTTTCTTGATACATGTGTAAGATTATCCTATATTCTACAGTTTCCTTCTATGCTGGGTAAAGCAAAGCATAGCTAAATCTCAATCAAATAGTTTATAGGTATATGCACACATATCCCATTGTAGCTGACAAGGTTACTCCTGTAACAGATAATGCTTAAACAGCACAGGCAGCAGACCTGTAACAAATGACAATAAATGTGCTATAGAATGAAATGGATATTTTTTTATCTGAAAGAAGAGGAAATCGAAATATGAAATCCCATTTTGACAGTGGTTTGGCCTTTAGCAGAATATAAGCATTATTGTTACTGATGCTGTTTTATGTATTACCTTTCAACACAATTATTTTTACTGCAGAAACCTTAACATAAATGAGAAAAACAAATATATGTATATGTATATATATGTATATATATATATATATATATATATATGGCCAAAAATGACATCCTTATTTGAATTTTAATACGTATGGATAGTTAGAACGTGGGATAGTTAGAAAATGGTTGAGGGACATTTAAAAACATTTAAATATTACAGTTTTAAAATTTCCTTTGTGGTACCACTCACAGAGATTAAACTGCTCACTTCTGTTGTCTGAGGTCATTGTGTAGAATGTATCTCTGCATATCTTGAAAAGACATTTTGGGCTTACATAAGCATGCCTGTGTAGAAGGTGATTTCACAAGTTGTGTGGTGACATTGCAGTGTGACAAAAAGGCTTTTTGAGGCTTATGCAGAAAAATTAGAATTTTTTTGTAAAATGGAGGTATAATAATATTTCATTATTCCTTTTGGTGAAACACCAAACTTGGAGGAAGTGTACAATTCTTCAAATGCAAGCAAAATGTGAAAAAAAACATGGAATGACAGAAAGGAATAAACACATGACCAAAAGATCAAAACACGATGATAAATGTTTCACTCAGCCAAGTGTGCTTTCCCCCTATTTATTTGAAAGGTTTCCTGTTGACAGCCTCTTTATTTTCTGTTCAATTTCACAGAATCACATAGAATCACAGAATATTCCGAGTTGGAAGGGACTCACAATGTTCATTGAGTATAACTCTTAAGTTAATGGTTCATAAAGGGATCAAACTCATGACCTTGATGTTATTAGCACCATGCTCTATTCATCTCAGCTGATACAATTTGCTATTCACAGCCACAGAGTCCCCACCAAATGGAAAAACAAAGGGAAAGGGAAAGAGAAAGAGAAAGAAAGAGAAAGAGAAAGAGAAAGAGAAAGAGAAAGAGAAAGAGAAAGAGAAAGAGAAAGAGAAAGAGAAAGAGAAAAAAGAAAAAAGAAAAATAGAAAAAGCGCTAATCCCACTGAGAAGTGCATCCAAAAAGTAAATAAATGGCTTCAGAATAT
This sequence comes from Oenanthe melanoleuca, assembly GCF_029582105.1. Taxonomy (NCBI): domain Eukaryota; kingdom Metazoa; phylum Chordata; class Aves; order Passeriformes; family Muscicapidae; genus Oenanthe; species Oenanthe melanoleuca. The sequence goes on along the minus strand of NC_079337.1, from coordinate 37,021,614 downwards.
CACCCACCTGCACAAAAGTTCCTAAAATGCAAGGAAACCCCACCACAAAACCCTAGAAGATAACAATGGTATCCCTAAGAAAATTTTACTTAAATACTGATTATGAGCATTGAACTTTGCCTTCTGCTGTTATGTGCAGCATATTTTACCAAGAAAAATCAAGTTAAAAATATGGATTTTGAGGAAATATAATTGTTTCTAACATAGAGATTATTTATTTTTTACTACCCAATCTTGCTGCATCCATCTGGAATATATTGTCTCTTTAAAAAATTTTATCTTAAAGGGGAAAATGACCCTGGCAGTTTACAAAATATCTCACTATTTTGCAAGTGCAAGTCAAATTGCTTGTGGAGGGGCTGAATTGGAAAACCCTTTTGTGAAAGGGTTCTGTTTTGATAATGGCTCTGTATCAATTATTCAGGAAACAGAGAAAAATTAGGTTTAGCCCTGTGCAGTACACAAATGGAGTGTGAGTTCATAAAGGAAAAATTAATGTCTGGTTCAAAAGCTGAAAAAGTGACTGACCTTATATTTATGACAGTATTAGGCCCAGGAGTCAATCAGAGAGCACAGTCCTTTATTTATGTTCTTACTTGCTTGTTAAAGTTCTTATTTGATCTGTATGATTATTGCAGCAATCATTCCTTATTCCTTTTTGTCCTTTCTCTCAAGTATAAAATAGAAGTATTACAGTGAAAGGACAACTTATATCTGCTATATGAAGACAATTATATTAGTGCTTAATTGGGCTTGTGCTTCTGTACTTTCCATTCAAATTTCTGCTGGAGGTCAAAAATATTAAGCTATCTGCTCCTCATTTTACATAAGCTTACTATAGTAAGGTTGGAAAGAATATTGAGGCTAAAGAACACCACAAAGCTGAGAAATTCTGACAAAAGGGTTATCATGAACCTGCTTAATTTACATGTGTTTTGTTTACACTGTAGAAGGGAAAAGTGAATTTAATTAGACAGAGAAATTTTTGAAAAAAGAAATCGATTAAGAAGGACTATTTAAACAAAGGTCTCACAAAGCATCTACAGCTTCAGGAAGCATCGTTTTTATTTACCTTCTCTTGTTATGGTTCCTGTACTCCATGTGTCAGAAGTGTTAATTTTGCTGTTAAAATAATTTCATCAGTTTCTAGACTATGTAGTTAACATGGCAATACTTTCTAATGAACCAACTGCTCTTAATCTTAAAATAGAACTCACAGCTTTTGGTGAGTTATTGTGGAATTTATTTTGCCCTAATCTGCTATGGTGACAAGTGCAATATAAATAAAAATGTTAAGAAGAAAAATTTTCCCTGAAGCCAAGAGTATAAGTCAGGAGACATAGGTTAAGATTTTTCAAAACTGAAATCTAAAGTTCAACCCAGAACCCTCCAATTGCACACATAAAAATAAGCTGGGTGCTCAATTGTTCTGAGGCTTTATTAAATTTCAGTTAACTCAAGAAAAAACACTCTGCATATAATTAGCTGGCAAAAGTCAGGTTGCTTGTGTAGGCAAGGCATATAAAAATAGATGTAAAATCTCGACTTTAGGACCTAATCAAGAGAAAACAATTAAGAAAATTATTTTATTTTAATTCTGCTGAGTTGGATTATTCTAGGTTTTTTTTTTTTTTTTTGTTTGTTTGTTTGTTTTTTTTTTGTTTGAGCATTAAATAACTTGTTGCTCTGCTTGAAGTCTAGGCCAGTGGGGATGAGTTTTGATGTGCGAATTTTATCTTAGTCTGGTTTGAGAAAAAAAATTCTCTAAACTCCCTGGCTGTAGAGAGCAACCATTAAAAAGAATCATTGGAAAAACAACTGAAGTCCAAAATCCATGACAACAAAAGCAAAATAAAAATACCATGGAGAAATATGAACTATATGATTTCAAATATATATCCTAATTCTAGGAGTGGAAATTACTCTGAATTTCTTTAGTTGCCCTCATTCATACTGTACTAGGCAAGTCATTTCACCTTCCCATACCTAAATCTTCTGCTGTATGTTGAGCTGGAATAAAAGTATTTACATATCTCTCAGGGTATCAGGAGATTTAAATTAATAATACCCATGAAATACATGATTAATAATAGAGAGGAATAATACAAAAGCATGGATTATTACCATTATTAATTAAGTAAAAGAATAGCCCAAGACTGGAACTGTTATGGTCAGGTGATTTATTTTCTAAGAGTATGCTGCACTATTACTTCTAAAAGGATTTTTGAGCACCCTTGGAAGGAAAACACAACTATATTGTTAGCAAAGTTGGATTTATAACCTTATTAAAATTTTCAGGTTTTTAAAAGACTCATTATTTCTTCAGTTGAATTGATGAGTAATTATTATGCAAATCCTCTTGCATTTCTTTATGGGTAACCTTTGGACTGGCATTTTAACTAAATATTATGTAAGATTTTTGATAAGATGCAATTGAATAGTAGCAGAATCAATGACAGCAGCTATTGCATCCGTAAAATGTTCTCTGGAGTTAGAATGTATTTAGATATGACAGGTTGAATACTTTCACAATAAAAACATTTAATCATGCCTTCTCTTGTTCTCAATTAGATTAAAAGTGCTCAGTTTCCAAGCTGATCACATTTTTTAATTAGAAGTGAATATGCTATTCTATGACAAATTGCAGTACTTTCTAAATAATACAATGCTAAACCAATTTTGAGGATATTTTATCCACATCAACATCACCAGTATTCAGTAAAACTTAATATTTGGAGTGATCACATATTATGTAATATAGCCTTTTTCTTAAAAATTGCAAAGCAAGGAAATATTTTTTCTGCTGCAGTAAACCATTACTTTTTTGCTGCTAGTTTCAGTACAGTGAACTTTTACCACTTTTCAGTACTCTAGAGCAGCTGACTACATGCAGTTGCATTCAGGAGTCTCATGAAATAGAGAAGGATTGGTGAAAAACTGTGCAGAGCCTCATCTGAGTTTTGTCTGCTGAACTTAGCCACTAAAGAGAGACAGAGAGGGAAGCTGAATGCTGGACCAGGAATCTCTGAGATGAGGTGACAGTTTGAAGATCCATACTGTCATTCTGGAGGATCCACAGAACCTGCCTGTAAGAGGCACTTGGCAAGGAGCCTAGTGGTGTTCTCATTGCTGGAGAATCCTTTCAGAGCAGGTGGCCTGGTGGAACAGCTGAGGTGAGCTGCAGGCTGAGCTCTACAGGACCAGGAACCCAAGCCTGAGCCAAGGGGCTGTGAGCTGCCAACCCTTTCCATACAAAGGGGAGCAGGGACCTGTAGCCTGGCCAGGTGACTGGACACAAGGAGCCAAGCATCCCAGACTGCTGGCCCTTAGACTGTGAGGGCTAAAAACCCCAGGAGTTCCTTTGTTCTGGGTCCCTGCTCAAAGGCACCACCTCAAGCTGCATTTTGCTATCTAGTTGTTGCACTATGATTAAATTATTTGAAGGATTTGATATCCTTCCTGTGGGAAACCTGGGGTTGAGCAGGTAAGGGAATCTGGTGTGACTGTGAATGAAGTGTGAAGCTGAGAAGGTTCCTTGGTCCCAGCTCAGGGGAGGAGAGAGTGACTGACAGTGTGAGTTCTGGATGGTCAGACTGGGAAACTTCCTTAACATCACTGAGTTGTGCTCAACACAGTAAGGCAAGTCCCTACATTCTTGAACATATTTTATTTTCACTGCACTCCAAATGACAGAAAAGTTTAGATCTTTTAACTTGCTGTCTGTTTTCAAAGAAATCCTATTTTTAATGTCTCACAGTCCCTTTTTTGAAGTTTGTTTTCATGATGATAACTTCAGAGCTTAATTTTACAGTAAATAAAGGAGTTAAAAATTACAGACTTTTATGATTGCATAGTTCCAGGGCTTGAACATTTATGAAACATGTCAAATATTATAAAACTTGAAAAAAAAATTTTGTCACACTGGCAAGATTGTCTCTTTGTTTTGGTTCTCAGCATGGTTTTTCACATTATAATAATTAATCAATTTTTGTCACCACAATTGATGTACTTGGTTGTTTTCAAAGGAAAATAAAAACATTACACTTTGCATCTTATTTTTTCTTCTACATTTAAATAAAATGTTGTGTGTTTTCTCTGTTGCCTATTGACAATTTGAACTGTTCTTTCTGAGTTTATGAAGTCCATGACAACTTAAATCCTTGAAGGCATTATGTCAGACTACTTGAATTATATCATCTGGGATGTGAAGTCTGTTCTTGTTGGCATGTCAACAAGAAAATTAAAGAATGAAACACAATTAAGAAGAGTGAAATTGTGTTAGACTAGCTGACTTTCTAAATGTGTTGGGTGGATGTGGCCAGAAATGTGTATTCTATCACCATCTGTGGCACATACTAACTGCTAATGGTCCATCTTTAAGATAAGATGGGGCAACCATCTTTAACTTTTCCACAACCCATCCTCCCTCCAGGAAGATATCATCTGCTGCTGGGCCATTCAGTCCCACTGTGTGACTGATAAAATTACATCATCCCCTTGGGAGATGCTCCAGCCAGGGGGAGGAGCCAAGCCTTTCCTACCTAGATGAAAACTGAGATTTTGGACAGCAAGTTACCTTCTTTCCACTGGATTCCAGAGGGGAAGCCGGACCTTTCTACATCATCCCTGGACTTCTGGAGGAAGGCTGCACCCTTCTACAGGAGCACTGCTCCAGCTGAACCACACCTGCCACTGCAGGAGGATGCAGCCACCATTTAATGGCAATTCTACCAACACCCTGACTGACAGGGTGTCAGGTTGTATTCTGACTATCAGGGTTGGAATTGTTCTTTGTAATACTGTATGTCTATTTTAATTGTCCTAGTAAAGAACTGTTATCCCAATTCCCATATTTTTGCCTGAGAGCTCCTTAATTTCAAAAATTATAATAATTTGGAGGGAAGGAGTTTACATTCTCCATTTCAAAGAGAAGCTTCTGCCTTTATTGGCAGACACCTGTCCTTCAAACCAGGACACTAAGCCAAGGTTTCTTGATATTTTCTGGAAAACCGTTCAAGAAAAACTTAGCTGTGTGGATTGAGATATTTGCAAGTCAGCCAGCCTATCCTCTTGACCCTTTCATTCTCTGAGCATAAAGACTTCTTTTATGGTTTAGGAATGGTATTCTCCACTTTCTCCACTGAAACCATGCACTGCTCTCTCACTCCCACCCTCCTCTTTCTTTTGCAGAGAGATGGACAGGAGAATTGGAGGCAGGAAAGGTAAGGATCATGGGTGGAGATAAGAACAGTTTGATGGAAACAGCAATGAGATAAGAGAACAAAGAGTAGCAGCAACAGCAGTAATCACAGACAGTACAAGAAAGGGGTGAATTATCCAGATGGAAACAGCAATAGCCATCCATGATGCTGTGCCAAACTGGAAGGGACCCAGAAGAGATCCCTTCTCCCCAGCCCTGGCAAAAATGTGAGGTGGTATAGAGCAGTCTCCAACTAACAGCCATGACATTTCCTGACTTGTGCAAGAATTAACCCTGTCCTAGCTGGAACAAGGGCAATATCCTAAATAGGACCATATGGCATTACTTTTGGAATCACCAGGAAGAAAAGTTTCTACATATTTGTCACATGGCTAAATGTGATTAAATTATAGAATCCAGTGAAATCAGTGCTCTCAAGAAAGACAGTGTCATTTCAAGACACAAATTTCCTGAGAATATGCATACTTAATCACAGAAATCCCATGTATTGCCAGCTCCTAGGTAGATGAACAGATAGGTTTCATGATTCTTACTATCTCAGTTTTCCCATTTCCCCATCAAAATCTCTGAAACAGTAGTTTGTTTGGAACAGGCAAGAGTGCCTTGGGATAAATTCATTTAAACAACTCAGAAAAAGAACTAAGTAAGATTACAAGAAGAAAGAGTTTAAGAATTCCATACCAAATATAGAGTGTGTTATGGAAGTGCAAAGTGATATTTTGGGTTTAAATTGTTGTACTGCATTAGGACAGTTTCATTATTCCCTAAACAATTTAACTGAAGAAGGAGCAGAATGGTGGCATGTGGAATAAAACCAGCCATTCCACAGCTCTTGCTCATCACTGTACACATTATTTGGAATGCAAATTCAGTATGTTAGAAGGATGCTACAATTGTCAGAATACTTAATAAATCACCTTTATTAAATTAAGAGTGTCTCCTTTTTCATGATAATATATACTCCTGCACTCTCAAATATTTCCTTATTCTTCCCTCAGGTTACTTTATTTCACTCGATATTAAATTTGAATTTTTTAGTGCTTGCTGGATCATGCAAAATAATCTGCTCCAAACCAAAGATCTATTGAGGATCCCTTATTTTATGTGTACTGTCCATTAAAATTATCATTTACCCCTATGCTTAAAAGAAACATATCCTTCACAATAATTTTGCATTGGGCAATGTGTCACAAAAATGCACAAATAAAATAATCTTTGAAAAGTACCTATGGAAAGAAGATTGTAAAACAAAACTGCAACAACTTTTTGCACTCTAGATACATTCTCTTTCAGTTTCTGAGTATTTGGGAATGCTAATTAAACTTGCCATGCCACCTGCACAGACATACATCCGTCTGTGTCAAGAACTTTCAGTTTTCTCCTCTTCTGCTGGTGTATATGTTTGCCTCTACCCTGTAAAGGCAGAGAGGTATCAGCATCCTGCTTAAGGATGTCATTCATCTTGGTTTTATTATTTTCTGCCATATGACACTCTTTATTGGAATTTTATGGAGGTTTGTAATATGCTGTAATAGGATGAGGAATTCTAATATTGTGAGGAACTAACATACTTATGAGGCAAATGTTTCAGTTTATGCTTTGCAGAATTACTGGCTTTAGACTTTCTGTACATGTAGCTGAGCATCAGTCAGAAATATTTGCATTGTTTGTGTTTCATAAATAAAACCAAATGGAACTTTTTCTTTCAACAAAAAAAAAATAAATTAATTATATTTTAGGTATGTAAAGATGTCCTTTTTTAAATTTTATATATATATATATATATATATATTTAAATTTAGAGTCTTATTTTTATTTTTTTAAATAATGTAACTCATTAAAAGTTTGCCTTCCAGTTTAAACTCCTGTTTATATTAAAAATATTCTCTAAGGTAGAGGAAAAAAAAAATCAAAAACCAGGGCTTCAAGCTTCCTTCGTTTTCTTTTTTAAAAAAAGGGTCTAATGCAAAAATGTTCAAGAAGCACAGAGATTGTGCATTTAGGTTTAATCTGATCAAAGTATAAAGACTGCCAGCAACTGCCAGACTATGAGTAGTAGCAATATTTTTCCTTTGTTTCCATCAGTTAGGAAAAACAGAAGTGACCTCGTCAGGAACCCTATTTTCTGAAATGAGTAATTTTGCTTGAGTAAATGAAAGTTAGCTGAACATAAGGAAAAGATCTATTTTCAAAAGTGGGCTAGATAAAGGATGAAGCATATTTTCAGTTCTTTATTTTCCTTGACTTCATCCTAATTAGGAAAAAGACCCAAACAATTTAAGTTTGCATTGGGAAAATATCTACTTTTTGTGACTCTAAATGTTAAAACCATTAATTGAATGAACCTCTCAAGCTCAGTGATTTTTGTTGTATAGAGCTGTCAGAGTGATATTTAAAATGAGTGAATATGGTCAGTGTATTAAAAAAAAATCAGACATTTTAAGTAGCAGTGTGGCAAGAATAAAGGCCAGTGTTTTAGACATAATTGTACTTGAAAGAATGCCAATTAAGTTAAGAATTGCAACTACAGTTCTTATTGTGTGTTTCTAGATCTGCAAAAATAAGTAGATGGTGGTGGTGGGGAAACTGAATTCTTTGAAAATGACCCCAGGGAATGAAATGTGCAGATATCGTACATTAGAAGAAAAACTAATTGTGATGCTTTCTTTTCGTATTTCTTGAGAGGAATGTGTGTGGGTGGAAGGAAAAAGTGCTTTCATGTAACCTTTGTCCTTCCTGGATTATGTGAAGAGTTGTGAGATGTTGCAGCTCTGCATCAAGAGTCTCTATAACTCCATTCCAGACCTTGGAATGTGCTTTCCTACATGGAGAGACTGAACAAGATGTTACAGTGCCTTAGCTCAGGCAATCTCCAATTTCTTTTCTTCTTTGAATCCTCTTGGAGCCCATGTGTCCTCTTATATAGAAATATGCAAGCCATCAACCAAAGACAAATAGTGGTGATTATGATGACAGAAATGTTGTTTATAAAGAGGAGGCTGGTGTGTCAGCTACTGATGCTTAAACAGCTATGCAGCCCTGTCAGAGGCTGGTACAGTATGGAGGATAAACCTCTCTCTTATCCACAAACATATTCCTTGTCCTGGTAAATACATCTGTAACACTGACAACTCCTAATAGTCTGCCAGAGATTTCAAAATTAGCATTTCAGAACAATTAGTCTTGTTGATAATCCACAATTCTTTCCACTGAAATGCTGAGAACTTAACTGATAGCTTGTGGTTCCCATGCTCTGTATTCCATAACATAATTCATCTCTTGACCCCTTGGAACACATCTCCTAGTCGGCATTCTTATTAGGAATGACTAAATATCACCAGTGCTTCATACCCATTTATGCTACTACCAGGTGACCTGCTTAAAGCAGTCGTAAATAAGAAAGGCTCATAGCCATAAAACTGCAGGGCAAGTCCTCAAGGACAACATTACTTTTGACAAACAGGCAAAATACTTAAAAACCTTGAGAAACTGTGTTTGGAAATCTATAAAAAATGGAGTTTTCAGCTTTAGTGTTTTATATTCTAAAATATATATTTTACCTTTTTACAGCATGAATTCTTTTTCCGTTGTATTCCTCTGTACTCTTTAAAGTGACATTTAGCTAATGTAGCAAGAAGTCACAGCTGTTGGGAAGGGCTGTGAGACTGCAGCCCACAATGTTTTAAACATATTAAAAGTGAAGACTGAGGATAAGGAGTGTTCTGCTGGGTCACCAGGTATTGTTCTTGGAATGTTCCAGAGAATCGTTTCCTTGATGACTAAAGATTTTTTTCCCCTTATTTCTAGCATATTTTTTTTCTTAGTGCTTACACATTTATTTTCATGCCAACAATATGCTTTGTCTTCTACAGCTTTTTCCTCCTAAGTGGTTACCCAATGATGTATTTAAAAAACTAGTCATAGCCCCTCTCAGTCTGACTTTTACTGAAAAGATGTAAAAAAAGTAAATTAATCACAGTCTTCTGGCCTCATAAGGTTTTACATTCCTTTGATGAAGAATGTTAACTATCCTTTTCTCCATATCTTGCTGTTTTTCTTAAATATATACAAATTACTTATCCTTTTTAAAAGCAGTTAGAAAATATATATATATAGATAAAGAGTTGTCTGCTTTTGTAAAGATTTCCACATTGATGTAACTATGCAATAACCACTGGGATAAATACAAAGAACATTTTCAGGGTCAGCTATGAGCACACATACATACACTGCACATGTAAAACAATTGCCACAGAAGTGGAATTTAAAGACTTTCTAAGTGGCAAACATGCAATAAAAATTGTGCATGTTTAATAGATAAAATATGCAGTTGCTTCTGCAGTTCTAATTATTATTATTTAACAAGATCTATTTCAACCTACCCTAATTGTTTGGTTCTGAAGCTATAAGAAAATAAAAAAGAATATGCATAATAGCATATTTTGCTATCACATAATATAAATTCTACACGACACAAGAAATATGTGTTCTTGCAAGATTTTCTAAATAGTTTAGGGCCAAAAATGCACTGGCACCATCTTGCTCTCTTCCATATTGTGTTAAAAGTACAGAGGAGGTTGCATATTATTTTTAATAATGTGTCTCTGGTAGCAATAATTTAATGTTAGATTTTTAACCTATTGTGAATTATAACTTATTTTTGAAATCAGAGTTCAGAACTAAAGGCAATAGGAGACTCTTAGCTGTAGAGCTATTAAAGGGTGAGAGCAATACAATATAATGTTTATCTCTGACTTTGAGAGATGTTTCAGGCTCTATTGTTAGTGAACTTTTGCTGGAGTCTCTCCTGTAACTCCATCTCTCTCTTGTTCTTGTGAATCCAGGACTTGGATGCAGGATTCTAGATAGGACACAGTAGCTCAGGTGTGAAGATAAAAACATATTTATGTGTGACAAGCAATTTTATCACAGGATTTGTATGTAATTTTTATAACTGTTGTGTCACACACAGTTTATCTGATTACCAGTAAGGAAGTACTTTTACATGCAGAAGTAACACAGTAGCAAACAGGGTATTCATCAATTTTAGGTAGTCTATCAACATATACATATGAAGCTAGGATGATAAATGTAGGAATTTTGGAAAGGCATGAATAGTTTCTGGATAGAATCATACTTTCTAGTCTGGTGCACAAAGGTCTTTTGGCTTGTTTTTTTTTTTTTGTTGAGCTGTTAAACTAGAATCGAAGTTTAAAGCTTCATGTAAGGAGAAGCTTCATCATCTATTTGTCTTCTGCAGGTGGGTGAGATGGCTTAGACTAAAGATGAAGTCAGGTCATGTGTTTCAGGTTATAATAAAGAGAGAAGCATAGCTTAAGGACAGGAGCAAGTGAGGATATAAATTATGTATATGCCAAACACAGAAAAGAGTATTTGTAAATCTGGATCACTGATTTAATAGTGGAAATTACAGTGTAAGTAAAAGCTGTGTTTGAATAGCTACTAACAATGTTTCCAATTGGAGTAATTAATTTTTCAAACTCATTATAAATTTCTTTGGACACATATGCTTAAAGGTTTGCCTTGTCAAAAAGAAATACAATTAACCACTTATCATTTTATATAGGAATGTAAGACATGAAAATCTTCGGAGTTTCAGTGAAATTAATTTTGTTAATTTAAAACATTCCCTAATGAAAGTGGTATTTAAAGACCTGACTAGTTTGACAGGAAACTTGTCTTGCTTCCTGAAATCATGCTTTGAAAACTCGTATTTTTTTCTTTGAAAAAATAATTAATTTTGTGTACAGTGTTATTAATTTGTGTTTGCAGTAAAGTGTGAGGGTAGCAGTTTATGTTCACAGCAGATGTAAATTCTGCTTGCTTTAGGAGTCTTGGTGAAAGCTATGAATCAGGTACCTCTGCAACATGCATCTTCAGAGGCAACAGATCCTGAGCCAGCCCTTTCTACAGCTCTCTCAGTAATGATAGCTTTTTTCCTAATTCTTAGAAATAATCTGTAATGCAGGCTCTGCATTTATTTTCAAAGCAGAATTGTGGGGGAATTGAGAACTGGAGTTTAATCCTTCTCTCTCCACACTGTTGTAGGATACACTGGTCTGCTATCAGTACCAAAGGGATTCAATGGGGTTTTCTACAATTTTGATGGTGACTTCATTGCAGATTCACGATAGCAACATTCACACCATAAACAATTCATGCACACACAGAGAGGCAGAGATGTATGCATCTATATCTATGTGTGTAAGGATGTCAAAAGTTCCCCTTGGGTCCAAAGAAATATTCACATCAGGCCCCTTAGTGTCTCTCAGCAGGCATGGGCTGCACCTCTAGCAGAGTGTGTGTATGTGTGTGTGTGTGTGTGTGTGTGTGTTTATGTGTGTGATGACCTTCCAAGCATTGCAAACTTGGGAGTTTTCAAGCTCTGAGAAGTGTCCCACTCAGAGGGAGGTGTTGGCACAGCCCATTGCAGTCCAGGAGAGCTCAAAGTTCCTCACTTAGGCCTGCTCTTTACTGGGTTGCAAGGTGATTGCCTTTAGTCATAAGTTTCATTCTGGCTCTATCTCAAGTCAATAATTCCTGAAATTGCTCAATTTTCTGTAACAGTGGTACCATTTCACTCCACTAAGGTTAATTTTTTCAGAGGGTCTGATGACAGCAGTACCTTTTCACTGGGGTGATGATTCAGGGAAATGATTTACCAGGGCTAGCATGGTTAGTCACTTATCCTGTGTTCCCCACCTTGGTCAGGCAGCTGATGCTCACGTTACAGCCAAAATTGTTCCCACTTTTCCTATGCAAGAGCTCCTGGTGTGGTCAAGAGACACTTCACCCCTCAGTTGGTTGGGTCAAGGATTATCAGGAGCTCTTGAGATCACAGAGCAGGCACAAGAGCAGATGTCCCACCACAACTTGTTAAACTGCATTTAAATAACAATAAATAATGTATTAGTTAAGAATCTGTGTTGAAGGGAATGTATTTATGTACCTTTACCAAAAATTTCTCTCAATATAACTCACGTTTTTTATTTCCAAGTAAGGAAAGTACCTATTTCAGTAAGTAGTCTTTGAGTGACAAGAAAAGAAGCTGGGTTATCTGACTGACAATATTATCTATGTCACAGGCATGTACCTGGGGGAGAGAAATCCTGACAATTGAATAAATTGCCTCAGCCATTCTTTGACCTGGAATATTCTTCAAACCCGCCATTAGGACCATCAGAGGCATCTGTGCAAGACCTTTTCATTTTTCCAGGGTTCTCAGTGCAGTAATGGCCCTTCCTGGCTGGGGTCAGGGCCTGCTCCATGGCACTGGAAGCCAATCCAGCCCAGCCAGGTGTCCCAGTCTCTGCCCCAGCTGTGTCCCAGGGCTGCCTGCCCCTACCAGGGGCACAGAAAGCACAATGCAGAAAGCAGACTACAAGTATTGCAAAGTATTCATAATGAATCCGGGTTTAAATCAGGCTTCAGGAGCAGCATCAAAGTGCCCAGTGCCCTGGCTTGGTGCTGTGACAGTACTTGGGCAAGATTAGGGTGTGATTTCCTGCAGTTTGGGTGAAGAAGGGGCTCCTGTGCTTCAGCCAGACCTGCTCCTCTCCCCCCTGAGCCCCCACACTGTACCACTGGTTATTGTCAGCCCATCCTGCTGGGGCTAAATCATCCAGAAAAAAAAAAAAAAAAAAAAAAAAAATCCCAAAAGAATAAATAAAATCCAGATCCATTGGGCAGCAGAGAGAGAGATGAGGGCATCCTGGAGGAAGAAGTGGATATGTTTAGAAGAAATAAACTCCTCCTGAGGGAAAGAGTCCTGGAAGCTGCCAGGCTTGTGTAGAGCCAGCATTCCCTGACTGCCCCTTGTACTTGGCTTTCCCTCCTGCTCTGAGGGAGAAAGGTTTCATTCGGGGATCTTGGTGCTAGAATAGGCCTCACACAGCAAATTGACATTTTTACTGAAGCAAATATTGAGGCATTTATCACATTTGAAAAATGGAAATTCTTACAGAATTTAGATATATTTGGGGAGAGGTGCCTGTTATGAACTTCAAATCCAGTTTCAAGCAGTTACATCCTAATGTATTGGAGCTTCATTAATTATGTGATCTAAACATATGGTCCTAAAGCTCATATTTTCTGTGAATTTAAAGTCTTGAGTCTTGAGGCAATTGGCAATTTCTCCTAGAATATTTTGTATTTCTAGTAGCCATTTTACCTTAGTAACAGGATCCTCAGGAAACCTGGGAAATGTTTTCCATGTATCTGGAAAATATTTCCATGTGTCCTTAGATATGTAGTTAATTTTCCTGTACATAATTCTTGCATTTATAAAATGAAAAGCCTTTTGTATCTAAAAGATTTGTCTATTTTTCAGATATAATCCCATCTGGAGGGAATTGAATACACAAAATAAAAAGGAAGTTAACAACCATAATCCAGAAAAATGTGCAAGAAATGGGAATGAAAATAAATTCTGTAAAGTGATCATTTTGAATGTGAATCAAAATTTTAGATAATGAAGTATTCACTGGTAAAAGCATAGGGGATCCAAATTTTGTTGTTTATACTTATATGTTATAAACTCCAATAGTTTTGTCCACCTGAAGCTCTCTTCCTCCAGTCAATGTATAAAGTGCAGACCTATTCTTCACAGAGAAATCAATGAAATTGTGAAATACTTGACAAATTCTGTCCTCATATAGAAATAGTTTTCAAAAGCCTAACCTGCAAAAATAGAAATAAATTTTAGCCAGAACTGGGAAAGGTCCTGCACATTCTGATTCTCTGTAATGATCTGTGGCTTCAGGACTTTAAAATAAGGAATCAGATCATAACAGAAAATTGAACTGAGACTTTCATTAAATATATGATATCTATTGATTTGTATCACCTTCCATTCCAAGCCAATTATATATACTTTTTCATTAAGAAAAAGACATAAAATATGCCTTACATAAATGTCTTAATCATCTGCCTTGGTTCTTAATTTTGTTCAAGATGATTTAAATCATTAATCAAAATTAATGTTGTACAGTACAGTTTACACTTTAAAATAAGCATATTTTTATCATTAAGAAGGACAAGTAGTATCTCTACCCCCTCCTTTTCTCTTTTAAATGCTTTGCTGTTTGATCCTCATTTATGGGATGAGCATTAAAGGGGTAAAACCAAATCAATATATAGAGCAGTTATTTAACTCAACATAAATGATGTAATTCTACCTAAACTAACTAAAGACTGTTTCTAAATGGTGTTTCAAGAGCTCTTCAGCCAAATGGAATGCTGATTCTTCCACTCATGCAATTCTTAGGTTGGAATAAATTGCCTGTATTTGAAAACAAGGTGAATTGCTCAAAAAGCTGATTTATAAAGCGTTTTATGAACATTTATAAACTGTAGCCATAATTTCAAATTTCATTCCCCTACATTTTTTTAACACAAGTCAGCATGCAGGACCAACTTATTATAACTAGTTTATTATATCCCTGCACTTGTGCTATGTCTTAACAAAAAACCCCATTTTATAAAGCACATAAAACTTTTAATCAGTGTTGTTTTGTCATGTTAAAGGAGCATAAGAGTAAAAATGTAGAGTATTTTGTAGAATAATGATAGTTGTGAATTAATTGCAATAATCCAGGGAAATGAATACAGTACAAGTTGATACCAATATAAAAATGATTCTGAGACATTCTTCACAATTGACTATAATTTGTGATTAAATTTCAGGATGAGGTAAACACATTTCTACAAAATCTAAGAATTATATCTTGAACTGGAACTGATTTGTGAGTAGATTCAACAGGAGCAAATATGTCTAAAATAATATTTAAGTGACAGCAAAAACCAGACAATTGCTGAATATGCTGAAAATGTATTCCTGAAACAAAGGTATCTGCATGCATAAAACACTTTATGTAGGAGAAATAAAGATAGTTTCATCTTTCATAACATAATCTTGTGGAATCAGGATGTTAATGACTATACACCCTTCTCCCCTAGTCCAGTCATTTACCTTAAAAAACCCAGAGGGGCAGTTGAGAGGCAAAAGAGATCACCAGAGGAAGGGGTAGATATTAGACAGCTTTTATTTCCATGATTTTAACTCTGTGTAATTCAAAGCATCAATGTTAATGTTGTAGCAAGGGAACTAACAAGAATTCTTCATTCAGAATGCAAGAACTGCATACACAGTGTGCTGCTTACATTGACAGCAAGGCTGCATGCAAGGTAGTGGTAATTCAGGCAGCCTATTCTGTAGTTTGGATGCAAGAGGTTGGTGAGGCATTTCCAGGTCACACATTTCCAGTCAGCAAAAAGCAAGGATAGCAGCACTCCATTGATCCCACTCTCAGTTTGGCAAGTGGGGCTGGAACATGCAGCCCAGGAAAAAGATGCATTTAATCTGCAGGTGGAAGTTTGGGAGGAGAAGTCCAATTTCCACTCCCAGGTTTTATGTTATGTATTTGATTTTCCTAGAAGCCAGTAGGGAAGATCATAGTTTGAAAGGTTTTTGCAGGCGTTTTTCAGAGTTCTACTTTTCTAAAATTCAAATGTGTGCATTAACTGTTCTACTAAATATTTTAATGCAACAAACATGTTTGGAAATCATCCACGGAGCTTACTTTTTATCTTTTGAGAAAAGTAGTTATTTACATCTTTTAGTCCATTTCTGTTAATTCATTCTGTCTTAACCACATATGTCCTTGACCATCTGTAATGTAGCAATAGCTGCCAGTAAAATCATGGCATGTTTTGTTTAAAAAATATCAGAAACTTTTTAAAGGACCAGTAGACTAAGCACAATCTATCAAAGATATACACTTAACACTCTGTTCTGCATTTGAAGTCTACACAAACATTTAAATTTGATGTGAAGAGGAAAGTAATGTTCTTAGATAAATATTTTTAAATTAGAGTATTATATTAAAATGTGACTTTTTTGCTCTCAATATTTTTATACTGCAGGCATAATTTACCAATTACACTGAAGAAAAAAAAGGCAGTGTCCTGAATAACATCAGTCTCACAGTTAAACATCAGTGTCAAAGCAGGGCATTTGAAGACATAGAAGGAAAAGGTAATGACATTATCCTTGAATCTTCATAACTTTCCTAAAGGTGAATGTGTTAAATAAGAACTGCTGAAGTGTTGTTGGCACTGTTTTATGCATCCCATCTGTTAGTCATAATATTACATCAGCTAATTAATGTGTTACCTTGTGTGTAAAACAACATGTACTCTGTTGATTGTAGAGTCAATCCTAAAGTAACTCTCAATGGAGCAGTTTGAATGTTTTGTGTCAGAAAGTTAGGGATTTTTCCTGATGTAAAATTCTGTTTTCATTAAACTCAAGATTTAAAATTCTACACTTCTTTTGGAAACTTGTGCAGAAATTATTTGTCTTTATATCATCCCTTTTTACTTTCTAGAATGCTTTGTCTTAAAATTTTAAAGTATTTTGTAATGCAATTTTATCTTTTATTCTTTTGTGCAGTGGATTTGATCTAGCTGATGGTGTAGTTCCAGTGACATGTCATAGTGTAAGTTGTCAAAAATTGTATGCAAGAATGCATGACAGTAGCAGTGATGACAGTAGAAATGGTGCACAACTAATTAAATCTAATAAAGTCTGTACATTTTTATTTATTCTTTTTGTAATTATCATGAAGGACAGTTGCTACCTAGTACCAAAAAAAAATCTTCTAGGAAACTGTTATTATTTGTGTTTGCAGTGGCGTGGTTGACACTCCTGAAGAAATGGAGAAATGAGCCCTTGGGAACCTCACCAGGAGGGGAAGTTGGAGCTAGATGTTCACAGAAACCATTCTACATTTCTATGATGCTTCTATGAATCAATTGAACCAGCTCTAAGTTCCTCTAATTATCTTGGAATAAGTTTGAGGTAAATATCATATGTTTCTTGTAGTAATGAAGAAAAGTCTATTTGGTTCCTAAGGCAGCAAGATTGTTCAGCATTGGGTAAAATTGCATTTATGCCAGATGTGCTGCTCAGATGAAATATCATTTTATTTCAGACAGGAAAGAAATATGAAAGCAAGAAAGTTTCAAACATGATGCTCTTTCTACCAAATCTTACCATTCTGGGTAGCAGTTACTCCCAATGTACTTCACATTTTTTTAAACAATCACTTTGCTAGACACATAAACCTGTGCAGCCAGGCCTTTTTGGAAAGCCATTTATTTCACCTTTCTTCTTGTATGGATCTAGTGAATAAAATAATTTTTGATTCTTCAGCTGTTTATATGAAACTGTTGTTTCCATATTAAAATATATCAATTCCATATCCAACTGTAAAAATTGAAACTGTAAAATATCCCAACATGTCATTTTTTCAGCTAGCTGTGTGCATGTGCATGGATAGTATAGTTTAATTACTTGAGATCTGACTCATTATTGCTTGCTTTCTTACGGGCTTACTTTAATTTTTTTATGTAGTATCAAATGAGGATTTTGTCATTTGATAGGACCAAGTCTGAACTTCCTCTTGCTATTTTGAAAACTATTGCTATTTATGACTGTTGCTAATACATCTAGTTATTGCCATTTGTGTACAAAAAGTAAGCAATTTTTTTTGGTGTTCCTGTTCAACTCCACCTGACAACTAAGCAGAACACAGCTACTCTGGCACAGGAATGGGAGAGAGAATGGGAAGGATTAAAACACAAAAAACTTATAGGGTGAGGTAAAGAAAGTTTAATAGGTGAAGCAAAAACTGCTTGTGCAAACATAACAATATAAGGAGTTAATTCACTATTTTCAGACAGGTGTTTAGTCATCTCCATGAAAATGATAACTTGAGAAGAAAAATGCCACATCTCTAAGTATTGTATGTCATGTCGTGTCATGTCATGTGTCATGTTGTGTCATCTTATATTGTGTTGTATTCTGTCGTATCATATTGTTTCCTTCCCATCTCTTCTCCTTTTTTTCTTCACATTTATTACTGTGGTCTGGGACATCCCTTTGGTCAGTGGGGGTCAGCTGTCCCAGTGTGTCCAGTTCCAGTTTCTTGTGCATGCCCATCCTCCTCACTGACGGGGTGGTGCAAGAAGCAGAAAAGGCCTTGACTCTGTGAGCAATAATCAAACATCCCCACTCTATCAACACTGCTTTCAGCACAAATCCAAACCATAGTCCTGTGCTAGCTACTGTGAACAAAACTTGCTCAGTGCCAGCCAAAACTAGTACATTCAGATAAAAACATTAGCTATTTCTGACTTTGGTATAAGAAATACCAACATCATGTTTGCTGATATAGACTTGTCACAGAATCACAGAATGATTATCTATCAAAAAACCTCTAAAACTGCAAATCACAATGTCTAAGGTTATATGAGGGTTTTGGCAGTTAAAAGAAGAAAGGTGTTAGTGATAGAATATTTCAGATACTTAATTAGAGACAGGATAGATATTGAGTGAAATGGAAGTATTGGCCCATGTTTCTGCTGTCTATATATGATGAATATGTTATCAATTTGTAGAGAGAACATGTCTATACTGTTTAGATGGTACAATGTTTAGCCATCTGTGCATCTGTGTAATAATGCCTTAAAGCCTCAGTCTGTGTCTGCCAGTGATTCTGCCTTCCTTCTCCATCATTTCTGTAATGGTTTATCTGTTGCTTTTTTGACTGAAAAAATGGGAAAATAGATGCACACACTTGAAATTTGCTAGCCATCTTCTAGTGAATTTAGAAATTTATATGAAGTATTTTTTTTGCATTCTAAATTTACAGATAAGCAAATCAGATTCATCCAGAGGAGGAAGATTGGTGACTTCTGGAATTTTTTTTTTTTTTTTTTGTTTTGCTTTGTTTTAGTGATGAAATTTATTTTTTGTCTTCTACAAATCTTTCTTGCTTTAGAATAAAGACTATAATAACATTTATTTTCTTTTAAGCTCTGTGATAGTGGAAAAAATAGACTGTTTTATAGTTTTCAATGTAATAAAAATATTTTTTGCTTGCATTACTAGAAAGATCTATTATTAATGATACTGAGGTTCTTTTTTACATGACTTTCTTATTTCTTGTGTGTTCAGTGCAATGTCTTTACAAAAAATTCTTTGTTAACTGCCTCTCATCCTACTCATATTAATATATTTTGTTTTGAGATTTAAGTGTAAATCTACTGGTAAATAGGCTTTGTTGTTTTTAAACAATCCTTTTTTATATATCTTCTCCAACATCTTAACACAAGCTAATTCCTTTGGTTCAACAACCACTAATAATGTATATAATTTGATTAGGCTGAAATCCAGTGGATACACACTCACAATCTCCAACTGTGTAGAATATCTGTGAGTATATATTGAAGAAAGAATTAACATTTAAGTCAGAACCCTCTGACAATGCTATAGGATCACATCTTTTCTTTGCATGCTGGCTCTAATTCCAACCAGTACAATCATATTTTTTAATTAGAGAAAAAACTGACCTGCTTTATTACCTTTTGATAGGATTGTCAGAATATATAAAAATTATATAATTAGAGGTAACAACTGAGAAGAAGTTGAACTTAGGTCTTAGTTGAATTAACTGTTTTATGTAGGAGGCTTCAGTGTAGTTCTTTGACCCACATTCAACACCAAAGAGAAGGCTGTGTGCTCAAAGGAAAGGTAGATGCTTGATTATATTGGCCTGAGAAATGAGGATCATCAAGGATTTTATTTTATGAAAGCCTTCCATTAGGTGCCTGAATAAAAACATGTATCTATTTGGTTTATATTATTTTCTCTTCTATATGAAATTGGCTTAGATTCCAGACATGGGAAATATTTCTGCTGCTGAGTAGATCTATGAGTTGTTGCACGCTGTTCATCACCACTGACACCTGTGAGGGACAAGAATTCATCAGGTCCTCTGCAAGATTAGACAACAGAAAAAGGATACAGGAATATTATCAGGAATCATCTTGCTGAAGATACAAGACTTTGCAAACTTTTAACGGGAGAAATTTGATCAGTCTCATCAGACCAAATTCAGTGTCATTGCTGCTTTTTGGCCCTAAATCCAGAATTTGTTCCTATCTGTATCTTTTCACTCTTTCCTCTTTTTCCAGTTCCTTCTTCTCAGAGTTTTGAGTAATTTAAAATTGGATGGGCTTTGGGATTGCTAAGCTGAATGGGCTAAGTTAATAGTTTGTGAAATGTTTTATGTTGGCTGAATGCTGATCTAAACTTTTGCCAAAGCTCTCAGATTTTGTGAAGTTGTCAGTAAAGGTTTTGTTGTTTTGACCTCTTGAGAATACCTTGTCAATGCTTTTCTGAGTACGTAACAAACAGCAATCCCTTTTAAGAGCCTTGTAGAGCAGGTTTTGGGGTCTTACAACTCCCCACACCCCCCACACTCACTCTCAGACCAGGTTTCCTTATGGGTTCAACCTCAGGTTTCCCAGATCAGACTCGCAAACATTTTGATCCTTTAAATTAATTATAGTTCAACAAAAACCTACAGCTTGATCTGGGTGCCTCTGAGAACAGACCACAAGCAAAGTGAAACATGAGCTTTTCTACCTTTACAGTCTGAGGGGGTGAAAACCTGAGTTTTATATCCTTACAGTCTAAGGTGGTGCAAGTTTGGGAGGCTCCTGCTGTGTCTCCTGGCTGGGTCCCCAGGCCCTTGGCTATGCACAGAGCTGGTACCAGCTCATGGCCTTTTGCCTCCAGCTCCCATCACCCACAGCTCCATCTCCATGCCTGGCTGCAGCTGAGCACTGACCTACTGGAGTTGTGTGAATTCCCCAGCAATGTAAAGTTATTTAATCCATGTATAGCATTACACCTCTTCACTAATGTTGCCCCTTTTTTGACTACTACAAATAACTTCTCATTTTCAGTACATATTCATTTCTGGAATAAGAAAGTTAGCTT
Organism: Oenanthe melanoleuca; assembly: GCF_029582105.1. NCBI lineage: Eukaryota > Metazoa > Chordata > Aves > Passeriformes > Muscicapidae > Oenanthe > Oenanthe melanoleuca. The sequence continues at coordinate 37,000,522 of NC_079337.1, read as the reverse complement.
TCATATTTGATTAAGTATTTATTGAAAGAGGTGGCCTGTGAATTAAAGAATATGTTACTTTTTAATAAAATTGGATTAGAGGAAAGTAGTAAAGCCAAATATTATAAAGGAAGTCATCATAAAATAATGTAATTTTTTTTCTATTTTAAAAGGCAGTCTTCAGGGTTATGAGAGAAATTTGTTCAATTTATCAGCCCTTCACTTCTATGTCTACAAGAACAGAAAATGCAACAGCACGAAATTTCGTTTAATGTTACACTTTTAATTTTCATGTAGTAGAGACATCAGGATGCACTAAGGAGCATATACCCAAGGGTTCCTAGTCTTCAAAGTTTACAAATCCAAGTCTAATTTTCACTTTAGAGGATGCACATGAAGGTCTTCAGTCAATATAATGAGTTTCATTCTGTTTCTGTATTCAGCATTTGATAGCCTTCTCTAGTAACACAGTCACATATCTCATTTGCATGAAGTTTCTTTTAAATGTCAGCAATGAGATATGACCATAAGTATTCACTTTGATTAACACGTTAGAGATTTTTTCTTGACCTTAAATGAAGCTGCTGCTTGAAAATGCAATCAGATCTTTAAAGTGGGTGGAGATTGAGGTGGGAAAATGTTATACAGACATCAGAGTATGATGTATACAGGCTCAGTACCAAAACACTTTATTTCTCAACACACTCTTTTATAGAACTGGGATTCAGAGTTTTCATTCAAATTCAACTGAAGCAGTATCTGGATACACTTTATCTATCCTTTTGAGAATTCACAGTTTGGGTCTAATGATGTGAGTATATATTTCATTGGCACACAATTCAGTATCTGAGGTTTTTAGTTCAAATTATCTTCATTGACTTTTTGGGTTAGTAGGCCAGTAGGAGGTCTGCATATATATTTAAAGATTTGTAAAATTCATTTTAACACATTTTATTGTATTAAGGATGGCTGTGATGGGTAGATTACTGTAAAGATAGCACCTTTTTGAGGTGTTTCATTTGCTTCTTAAAACATATTCCACATGCAATTAAAGTGTAGACATGATGCACCAAACTTGATACTAAATATCAAGTGTATTGCCATAAATTGCATTTCCTTGCAATGAGTTTTCAAGTAGAAAGCAGGAAGGGTGAGCATATCCTAACTATCCTAATGAAACCTTACTCTGATAACTAATACCAGATAAAAATAAAATAAAAATAGAAAATAGAATTCAGGTGATTGAATATAAGGTGTAATTCAGTTTCAAATTTATGATTTCATAGGAGTCTAAAGTTCTTTTTTCACAAGAAGCAAGAGTAATTCAGCTCTGAAATGGCATTGCTGAGCTGAGTAGCTTTAGTACAAATTATGCCCAAGTTCAATGAGTGCATGTGTGGGGAAGTCAGGGTTATATGAGAAAGAGAAACTTTCTCTACACTTGGGTAGGAATCAATTCTGTTCTTAACAAAAATTTCATAGCTGCTTAGGTTTATTAGTCAATTCTGGACATCAAGTTGGTAGAGGGAAAAATATAATTCGATGCATGTGATATACATGAAGCCAACATATCTTTTTCAAGTGTATCATTAGTAACAGCTAGACAATTCCATACTTATAACAAAGATGTTGGCAAGTCCTGTCTGACTACATAACTTGGCTCATAAGTTGCATCCCTACCCTAAGAACTAAATTTAGGGTCATAGATGCTCAAAGCTTATATTTTTTACAAGCTCACTTTGTGTTGCTGTATACTTTGATGAACTTTTATATCCTAAATAACACAAATCTTGTTCTGCCCATCTTAGAATAAGTAACACCACATCAGATACAATACTGCATTTCTTAATCTATCTAGTTTTTGAAAAAAAAAAAAAAAAAGAAAATAAAGCCTTTGGCAATCATATGACTTGCGAGGAATAATTTGGGTATAGTTGCCTCATCATTGTAAATTTCCCATGTAGACAATGCCTATGGCTATCCATGTAGTTTCAGAAGCAGTTAAAAATCTGTGCACATTAAGTTAGAAGTTGAAGTAGCTTAACAAAGGAGGAAAAGTGAAATCTGATAGGTCAAAGTGCCATTATATTGATGAAGTTTTTCTATAGCAGATTTATGGCATCACAAAAAAGCTCCTGGGCAAGGTTCTGTTCACTTCATTAATCAGAAATATACCTGGCTTGTACTGTTTATTTGGACTGTTTTTTGAAACCTAACTCTGTGTCCACTGTATACTTATTAAAGTTTGACTTCTGAATATAGCTGAGCAATGATTCTGTATATTTTACATTAAATATGTCTAATTTTTTGAAGTTAGGCTATCACAACATGGTGAACACAAATATTCAGTTGAGCTAGGGATAAATAATACTTATTTTATACTGTTTTCTAATGAGCAATATGCTGAAGAGATGTGTTCACCTATTTCTGTTTCACTACTACCAAAACCAGAACAGAGAAAGTGAAATGATTTATCTGATGTGGCACAACATTAGGACGGATCATCCCAGCCCAAGCCTACTTCTCTAGACAATGGCCAAGGTACCATTTATAATCACTGCCTCAGATGATGACTTTTCTTGAAAGTGCAACACTCCACGTTTATTGGGGATGTATCTCTTATATTGCATTATTCTTGGTTTATATTTATTAAAGACTCTTTATAAGTTTAGTTCCATGAGATCTCTACCACAATTCATACGTTTAGTGCCGTTCAAGCATCTGGTATTGTATCATCTGTGACAAACTAGTCCAGTAGTCAGAATGTGATGTGTGGATGTGAACTGGAAGGGGCAAAAATTCAACTAAGTCTGCTGGGATACAGCCACACAACTCCTATTAACATTAATGAGAATCAGACAGTAAATCTCAGTGTGTTGTGCTGAATGTGCTCCCTGGCGTGTTTGAAGGAATGCCATTTTCATACCAAATACTTGCAAATATGCTGGTGCAGCTCCATAAAACCTAATCCTGGGAAAGAATTCCCATATCTTTCATACTCTATAGCAAAGATGACCTCCTGAAACTGTTGGCTGAATAACTGCAGGATGCTGGACATAATTTTTATTGATGATGAAGTTATAATTTGTGTAGGTTCAGTAGAATGGCCATGGGTTTAAAGCATTATATTTTTGGTTAATCACCACATTGCCACCTAAAAATTAGTTGATTAATTTTTGGATGTTTTTTTCCCCCTTCTGGCTCTATTGATAAACTTGAAGAACCACAGGTCTCTACAGATTCTGGCCAAGTTGCCAATTGTTCAGATGTTCCATCATAAAAGTTTAACTAACTCTGTTGAATATAGCAATGGCAAAGTTACAGTTTTTAGTTCAGTAGTAATTTATGGACAAGTATTAGGCAGTGGAGTGAATGAGTCTAATTTAGGACCTGTTGGAGAGTAAAGTTTATTGAGGATGATACAATGCATAATTCTCTTTTCTTCCACTAGGTACTTTTCAAACATATTTGAATGGTTGTAAGGAACAGTGAGAATCATGATATCACAAACCCCCTGCCAGGGACAGGGACACTTACCCCTAGTCCAAATTGCTCAAAGCTCCATCCAATCTGGTCCTGAACACTTCCAGGGTTGGGGCAGCCACAACTTCCCTGTCCCACTACCTGCACAGTAAAAAATTTCTTCCTAGTATCTAATCTAATCTAATCTAATCTAATCTAATCTAATCTAATCTAATCTAATCTAATCTAAATCTAAATCTAAATCTAAATCTAAATCTACTATCTTTCAGTTTAAAGCCATTCCCTCTTGTCCTGTGTATTACAAGAAATAACAAGTAGCTAGTAACAGTACTACCATGCTTTTAGTCTGTATTCTGTGAGAGACAATTCTGGGAATAGAATCCTTTCATGCTCATTATAGGGTCTCAAATAAACGTGTATATTAGAAATCAAACAAAATTTTTAGGAATTATACAAGACTAGCAAATGTTGACTATTGCCCACTAAAAAGTAAGTACAGGGGATAATTACTAAAACTTCTAAACTGTAGCTCAGAGAAAGAAATATTTATGATTTTCTGTAGCTCTGCTGTCAGTCTCTGCCTTTTGCTCTTGTCCTTTAGAGTATTCCAACTATTATCTTCATAGCATATAGCCAACTCTCTACCTTTTATTTGATTTAACTATACCATCATCACGATGTTTTAATATTGGAAATCAAAAGTAATTCAGAACAAATAATTTGATGAATTTTGCCATTCTCTCTTTGAAGTGATTAATTTCTCAAATTTATTCATTATTCAGAGTGATTCAGTAATTCCTTTGGCAAATAATTCTTAGTGAGTTGCTTTAATTGTGAATTATGAATATTACAATCAGTTTGTGCTCTAACTTTGGTGCAGTAGCACATGTATTTGACTAACTTAAGCATCTCACCTTGAATTTCCAACTGTGTTTGATTATAATAGGTGTTAGCAATGTATGCCAGGCAATCAAAATCCAGATATAATATGATTCATGGTATCTAACTAACCCAGCATGAAGGCAAACCAAAAATTTGATAATCAGTTTAAAATTTACTTTCCTCAAATACTCAAGCAATCAACCTAAACCTCAGTGAACTCTGGACAACTGAATGCTTTCAGAAAGTGATCATGGAAAGACAAACTGCATGTGAAAACAAGAAGTCAAGGACACCTCTTTCAACTATTTTGAGGCTTAAGTTGCAAACTGCCTTCGTTTTTTTCCTACAAAAGAAGGAATTTATTGAAGCATCAGAAATAAGGGACAGAGATAACTGAATATCAGTAAGGATATTGCTCTTCCTGGGATGAGTAAGGAGACATTCATTCTAATGTAAATATCCAATTTTTATCATTTCAAACCTCAAATTATGGAAAGGATGAATGGAGATGACTTGTACCATCTCTGTATTTAGAGACACATTTTTAATGTGGCTACATTCAATTTTAATGTGACTACATTGTGTGAACAATACATGTACACACAAATTACAACTTGGTAGAAATGGAGTTAGACAAGACACAAAGTAATGCAATGTAAAATAGTTGCAAAGTAATTAGTACCAAACCCTTCTGTTATAATCTATAAGTATATTCAGAGATCTGAAATGTCTGTATGTCCATTATCTAACATTTAGTGCAAAACACAGAGGAACCAGTAACCCAGTGCAAATTATAGTCCTGACTGAGCCATAGATGATGCAAAGCTTTGACAAGATGTTTGACCTCCTGCTTCCCTAGCCAGACCAGCTGTGAAATTGATAAAAGCAATTGTGTAAAAATAGACCCAAACGGAACACAGGTCTGCCACTGGCTTAGGCAACAAATATGAATGAACAAATGGCAAACACATCAGGGTCGTCACACCTGGTTGTGCTTTATATTTGAATACCAGAGCCTAAATCTGAGTAGCTGATTCATCACATATTCCTGAGTAAAGGAGATTAAAAAATGGAAGATAACACTGAAATGTAATGATCTTCCACCCAGGAGATGCAGTACAATTCAGTATTTATTAACATAGAACACAGGGTAGTTTAGTCTAAATCAGCTGGATTTTCTCTGCTCAAAATTATCTCACTGTAAGGGATAGTGATAATTTGACAACTGTGCACTCTTAAAAGGAAAACATTAGCAAAATTTTTTTCCCAATTGTAAATAAGATTATAAAAATAATTATGTTATAAATACATTATAAATATATAATATATAATATATAATACAATAAAATACATATTATATATTTTATTATAAATATTATAAGTATTATAAAAAAGAAAGAATTCTAAAATTTAATTTAAAGATTTTAAACTTTCATGTTTCTCAGAGTTTGAACAATGTGAATTTCTTAATAATCACTGCAGTCCAATAGATTTTCTATCGTTATCTGGAGACTCTAAATTCAGATCTCATACCAAAGATTAGTACATTGCTTAACACTTAACACTTAAACACTCATATTTTGGAGGCTGATTACTGTATCTGACATATGTATTTATTTAATGTGACTATTTAATCTGAACAAACATTTTCCAGTTACTTTCTAGAATATATATAGTTGCATAATTTAAATGAACCATGTGATTACACTAAATAGCTTAATCATTCATTAAAACTAATAAAACCAATGTCTTGTGTGTAGTCAGTGATAACTAATTTAATTTTCAGCATTGTTTAAAAGTTCTAAATCTATTGAAGATGCCTTAGTTGATGTCCTGTTATTGTCTAAGGAATAAAAAAACACAGCGGACACTAATATTTTCTCATTCACACATTATTACTTCTGCTTTATGAACAAAAAGTAATATTTATGATGTAGGTAGGAAATTTATCATTCAATGTTATTTAGAATAGGAAAAAATATACATTCCATAAAGTAGTTGGAAAAAAGTTTGCATCTTTGCTCTAAATTCATAGTGGTATTTATTAGACAAAATATCTTCTTGTGATTCTTGCTATTGAAGGTGCCTTCACTTTTGACTCCACAAGAGATTGGAGTATTTCCATGCCATATTCTAATGTGTACTCTAAAAAGCAAAAGATTTTTGTTTTCTTTCAGACTTTTCTAAATAATTAATTACTAGTATAATCATTGAATTAATCTGACTTTTTGCTGCTGTAGAAGGAAACCTAGTACTTGTGTCATTTACTGCTGTCTACTATGATTACTATTTCATCATGAAAACTTTTTATGCGCTCACAAATGCAGTCAAACATATCCTTATATTTCAAAAATAAGAAAATCTTGCAGGCATAGCTGAGTTTAGAAATGCAAGTTATTATTCTGCCTGGTGAAAATTGTTCAACGCAAGTTGCAATTGACTGTCTCAAATTGTTCATCTTTTAAATACAGGTTTAGAATTAATTAAGTATCTTTCTTCAGCTGTCATGTTAAATAATTTTTCTGGTCTACTTAGGTACAGTGATACAAACCAAATCTAGTATACCATATAGCACCTCACTAGGTTTAAAACAAAATCCATTAACACTTCCTTTTTTTCTGTTTTCTGAATTTGAACATCCTGTGTTGATCTGAGTCCAGAAATCATGATGTTCTGCACTGAAATGAAATCAAACTTATATTTTAAATAATTACCTTTACCTCTCACAGATTCAGCAAAGGACAGAAAAGATATTGGGACTATCCAGTTTAAAGCTTGAAGGTGCAAAACTTTGCAGAAAAGGAGTGTTTTTTCTCCTGAATCTATAGATGGGATTTTAGATTTCTGATAATGTTCAGAAAAGCTTTATAATAGAGTTTCTTGATAACATTTTTCTAATGCCAGGAGAATTACCTTGAAATGTGCTCTTTTTGATGGGTAATCCTCAAGTCCCCAGACATAATTTTTAAACAGGACCTTTCAAAGCCTAAGCTGCCATGAGTGCCAAATATCCCTCCAGAAACAGAAACTGCTGTTCTCAGTGCAGTGCATCAGCACACAGGTATTTCCATTCCTTTCAACCAGCTCGTTCACAACTTACAGTTGTAAGGGGGCTGTACAAGATGGAGGAATAAAATTTGGCAATAAAGCATTCAAGTCCAAAGATTATTGTTAATCTTTTTTCTTTGTATGAAGATGGTTCAAACCCAAAATCTTTGGCTCAGCTCCTACGGTAACTGGAAGAAATTCTGGTATTCATCTGATGTCTAAAGTTTTAGTTTGAACTCACCTCTTCTGCAGTGCCTACCTACATAAGAATAATAACAAGTAATTTTTTTTTTTTTTTTTCTAATGATATTTTCCTCTCTTCAGCTTGTTGATTTTCAAAATTGCTTCAGTCGTTATGCCTGGACATGCATGTGAGTCCAGTTATTTGGGAAATAATATCTGTCTGGAAGGAACTGAAAGGCTCAACAACACTTCTGCTTGGTGACTTAGGAAGGCAATCTCAGACAAAATGCTCACTAAAGCAGGAAAGAATCTATCATTGCTGCTGGAATGCAGTATTCAATTCACACTATTGAGGGAAGGGTAATTATGAGTTTAGTTGGTACTAGTTCTTTCACTGTAGGAAATTATTTTCACACTGCAACTCTCATCATTTCAACAAACGTCTTAAACATTTTTCAGGTCTTTCTATTTGTAAGACTTAGCAAAGAGTGAAGAATAAGTTTTTATCAAAAGCATTGCAAAAACCTGTGTTAGCTTCAGTCTAATAAATAAGCTTCTCTTGCACTGGTTTGCAGCTGCCATAGTCAACATGCTAACATTTTGAAACTTAACTCCCTAGATATTTTGGATAAAACTTTGAGTTTCTTGTCATTTTCTTTTCTTGAAATTTTTAGTGAAGGAATGGACCTGTTTCTAAAGCTCTCTTTAAGGTCTTGGATATCTCTAGCAAACGTGGCAAGTCTAGAATTCTAACTGTAATGCTTACCAATTATTTTTAAAATTGTGAGAAACAAAAAGCAGTATTGTTTTTTTGTGTTTTATTTCCTTGCCTCACTCAGTTAATTTGAGACTCACTGGTGCATATCTGCAGTTCTTATTACTATTACAATGGTGGCCAGGAGTGTTCAGCACCTAAAGAAATAATTTTCTGTGGAACCCTGTCTTGAAAATCCTTGAGTTTTGCACTTTGCTACAAGCATGTACACACTTCAATATGTGCTGTGAGAACTACCTCTCTATGTTTAAGCCTGTTGCTTGGAAAAAAAAAAAATATCACAAAGGTGAATGCTTAGAGAAAGAATGTGAATCAATAGAAGAGGTAGAGCTGGTTGTGACAGCACGTTTTCCTAATATTTGGGAGAATGGCAGTGTGTGTGTGAATGAACTTTGGATAACAGGTTTCAGACAAGTAATGACTTCTTGATTGCATGGCAACCAAAAGAACATGTTAGAGGCAGTGTGGTTTTGCCCTGCTTTTTGCTCTGATCTTTTGGTAACTTGTAGCACAGCAGTATCTGCAGTGACAAATGGCATCTAGTTAATTCACAAGTGCAAAATTCATGTGGTACAAGTTAATGTGATATTGTGTGTGCCAATTATGCAGCAAATTGTGCATACTTTCAGTATACCTCCAGGTTTTTATAAGTACTTTTTCCAGCATAGCATTCATAGGTAAATTCAAAAAGTGAAAGTGAAAATGTTAATTTTAACCATTTTCCAATTCACTATTGGAATATCACTATTTTCTATATAACAAATAATTCAGAACTGGCCTTGGTTATAATTACATTAACCATTTAATGTACATTTATGTGCACAGACACTTACCTATAACGTTTTGTGGAGTAGCAGGGAGCTCTTATTAATTTGCATTAGCAACCTGAGTAATACATAGCTATAAACTTTTGAGGCAATAAAAAAATTACCAGCTCAAAATAAATTCAAATTACAAATATTTGAATTATATTTAGCTTAATTTACGTGGTATTTGAAGGTCACTCACACATGAAAGAATGTATTCAGTTATGTGCAAGGATACACAATGAGTAAATCTGCAATGCAAGAGTGTTGTTTGAGTTAAAAATAAAACTAGCCATCAGAAGAATAAGCTTTTTGAACCTGTGAGTCTGGGAGACAGTTTGTTAGGTTAAATAATGCTCAATTAAACTTTACAGTGAATTGTTCCTGAGGTGGCTCCAGAGATGTGTCAGTTTTAGACTGACATTTTTCTCAATAAAATATTAGTCAATAATGGTAAATATTGAGCAGAGTAAAAGAAGTCCAGCATTTTTTAAATTTTTTACATGTGTGGAAACAGAAAGCTTGATTTGCATTTCAGATGTTCCATCAGCTCCATGATTGACAAGAATGGATATTGGAAAGGGGAGATAATTAGTTTTATCCATTTATGAAAATTCTTTGGGGTTTAGAAACCAATTCTTTAAAGTATAATCTAAAAATTTTCTTATGGATAATTCTGAATTAAGATCTGTTATAATACGTTTGTGGTTTCATAGATCGATATTTGTTTACAGTGCTTCAAAGAGAGTAATTGTTTTTAAGAATGTATTTTGTGATGCACCACTCTGATAAGATGTTCTGGTTTTGTTTTTAATTTTTTTCTTTTTCTCAATTTTCCTTACGTCACTTGTTTTTTATGGTTGAATGTTTGCACTGCACTTTTGCCAAAGCCTCATGTGGAAAATAAACTCATATATTAATCTTCATGCATATAAAGATTTAGAATCCATGACTTTTTTCTTTTTCCTTTGATTGGAGGATGCAATTAGTATGCATTTTTTGTTGAATATAATTTTCTTCTTGATGGCAATTTCATAAACTTATTAAGAAACATTTGAATGGAACATTGCTCTCCAATCTGCTTAGCATCATATGTGATTTAAGTGCAGGCCTTAACTTTGCTGTTATCCAATGCATTAAATACACATTGAATACTACAAAACCAAGGCTAAAGTTTGTGTAAATCTAGCTGATTTATCATTCCAGTTTGACAAACATTTACTAATAATGTTTTTCATCATGCACAATTTGAACTCTGTATTAAATCTGCCTTCTATTCGTGGATTAGTCTTGCTCTTAATGGAGAAATTCACAGTCATATAGGTATTATACTAACAGTAAAGATACAAAGGTAGCAATAATATTTAACTTGCATATAGCAGGTCTCACTGATATTTTCTAAGCATTCAATATACCATTATCTCCAAGAAAATGTTTTGAAAAAGTCTGGTGACCTCACAGTGAGTTAAAATCCTCAGGAAGAATGACAAGATAATCAGGGATTCAGTTAGGATCACAGCACAGATCTTGAATCCACTTTTTTCTCCACAGAAAAAAATATTGTTGTGAGATTATTAAGCACTCCTCCTAATGCCTGTATGTAGTGTACAGCATAGAATGGAGAAAGAAGTAAGGAACTATTTAACACATCTGGAAAAATAAATCACAGAATCACAGAATATTGGAAGAGTTGGAAGAGACTGACAAAGGTCATTGAGGGGATCAATCCCACAACCTTGGTATTAGCACAGTGCTCTGATGTTGAATGTAGCAATTTAAAACCTATAAAAGGGAAAGTCCCTTTTTTCTGTTTGTTTTCCTTAGGAAACCTAGCTGCAACCTAGAAATATTTTTATATTGACCTCCATTCTCCATCACTTTAAATCATTACTTGTAGAAATTATTAGCAGAGGAAATGTTGTTGCATACTGTCTGGCACCCTCTGCTGTACATAAATATTCCAAGCATAAATATTATAGTATTTCTGATGCAATGATGATTGCTTCTGTGCTATAATCAAAGTACAAAGAGGGAAAAATATGAAAATGAAGTACTATATCACTAGGTAAATTAGCAAAGTGATCTTTGTTTGACAGTTGTGCACGTGTGTCTGGTAAGTATTCCTTAATATCAGTGCCCTCTTTCACTTAGAGTGATTTTTTATATTCCTTTCCAATAAAGAATAGTATGGTACTACCCAATTTGAATAATTTATCATTCTGATGCTCCTTTTGTACTTCTATGGTATACCTCTCAATCTGCTCCCTTAGTTTCAAAATACAAAAATAAGATGATGTGCAGAGTTTTACATACCTTCCTAGTATACCCCTAGAAAAAAAAACCCAAAACATTTAATGGAACAAGCCACATAAAGGCACTAAACACATATGCTAATCTAACCACTTTTTTTGGAAGGAAAATCAAGTGATGTTACTTATAACGTGATCACAGTGCAATGTGATTAAATGTAGACATCTGATTAATACAGCAGATCAAGGAATGACATATCCATGTTGGAATATTCCAATGGTTTTTAAATGATTGGATGCAGCCAGTGGGTGCATTTTCTGCAGAAGGAGCCTGTAGATATATATACCACTGTCAGAGTCCAACACTCTCTGGTGACCTCAATTTAGTTATTTTGCGTGTGGAAGTTGCAATATTTCATATCAAATTTATTTTTCTGAAGACAGATGATTTTACAAGAGATTTCTAATTTAGCAAAGTACATTGCAAATGCAATACAATACAAATATATGCATTAGTTATACTTCAAGACATGATTCACTCATCAGACCAATATGATTCCCATCATAGGTCTCTAACATGCCCACTACTACAAGGCTGGGATCCCCAATAGCCAGGAAGGAATGTCTGGATTGAAGACATTCAAGCTCAAATCCATTGCCATCTTCAAAATTGTGTTAATTGTTTTAATTCCCGTGTCAAGCATGTTAAAAAGATCCCAAGTAGATGTTCATAGGTTTTAAGGAGATTGCAACAAAATTTAGGTGAGATTCACCAGTATGGAGCAATACAATCAGGAAACTTTAAAAATTCTTGCAACTGTGACAGCCTGTGAGTATGATTTAGCCTAGGAGAGGAAAGAGTTTAGATGCCCTGAGATCCCTACCATCACCATAATCTTTGGGAGCTCCATGATGGTCTGTGACAGGTGAGGCTCTATAGCAGAGGCAGAACAGGGAGTCAGAAATCACTGTCACAGTGTGTTCTAGAAAGCTTCAATTTTATCTATTGTTTGTTGTTTTCTTCCACTCCTCACTGTGACAAATGAGTGCTGAGTTCTCAGGAAGCATAGATTATTTTCTCTTTCTTTTCTCCATACTGGAGATCTCAATTGAAAAAGGGACTGGATTGTGGATTTTATTTTTTTTTTTTTTAATATTATTATTATTTAAAGTAAGTATGAGAAAAAAACTAGATTTTTCTGAATTTCATGGAATCACATCAAGCTATTTACTTCATCCTAAATGAGAAATTAATTTTAGCAGTGTGTTCTCAGGAAGACCCCTTTTAATCTGTCATCTTCCAGATTTCTTAACTTCACTAAGCTTATTAGTACTTCAAAGTTCATTCCTTGGGCTGCTAGGGAGGGGGTTGTCTCTTGAAGCAGAACTGTGTGTTGCTTGTGATACTGTATTACCTACACTTGGAAAGTAGATAGTTATGTGTAAAGACTACTCTTTTATAGTTGCTGTCTTTTATTTTGTTTCTAAAGATCTGATTTCTGCACTATCCTGTAGCATGGAAGGGGTGTTCTGAAGAAAACATACCAAATGTGTGTATAACAATAGTTAATTTTTTCATGTCATTATGGAATGCCATATGCAATTGTGCAGCAACATGCAATGAAATGAGGTAGGGTTTGCATCTTCTTACATTTCTTAATCCCCTTAGAATAATGAATGATGCTAAAAAACCGCCCTATGCATAATTCTTATTTCACAAATTATTCCTCATCTTATATATGGATAAGAAACTAAAGGTTTAGTTAAATAGAAAGCATCTCTCTGTTCTGGCCTGTGTGTTGCAAACAGCAAGTGTTGGCCCATAGTGAAACAAACAGAATTTTATCTCTGTCAAACACTATTTAATGAAGTTTAAAAAGAAAACATAATCCTAAATACTTTTTGTGTTCAGATTTTTCAAATGCTGTACTGAAATTTCTTCTAGAAATGCACTAAAATAATTTCTCTACATTTTATTTAGGTGAAATTGCATGAATGTAGTTCTGGTATTAGTATATGCTACTGTAACATGAATCAAGATGTTACTCTTGTTGAAAAAGATAAAACTAGAAAATTGAGGTTTGGACTATACGATTTTCATGGTCCCTTTCAACTCAAATACTTCTATGATTATATGATAATTTTTATCAGTATACATTCGGAAGTGTTTTCAGAAAGCTAAATAAACTATTATTGCTCTTTACCCTATTGTACAAATGCCAGCTGTAACCTCTGGCCATAGATTAAGGACATTTGGACTAGTGCCAAGTGAAGAAGAGAAAATTTTGCATGCATCATTGATTCTTGTTCAGTTAAAAGTAGAGGATTTGCTTGAAACCAACTTTATGTTCTCTCTAAAGAAAATACACTGAGCAGAGGAAAATTGAGACTGTAATCCCTATTAGTCTAGAACATGCACACCCGTGGAAAAGTGAGTCTTGGATACAACTTCTGAATAAAGAAAGTGTGTTACTACAGCCAGAAGGCCTCCATGACTTGGCACTTGGATCATCACATTCTTATGAAATAGCAAGGAGTCTAAAATTTGTGCTTACTTTGAGAGGATCTCTTCATCTTACATAGGATTTTAATTACAAATCCTCACATCTTAAGAGAGTATGTACCAAAAAAATTACTACATTTATTATGCAAAGTGCTCAGCTAAAGAAACAAAGAATTATTTTTAATGCATGCAAGTCCAGTCCTCTTGAAATGTACTGAAATTACACTGGATTAAAGCTCCTGATGATTTAGTACAAACTTCTTGTTTTTAATATTTAAATATTAAGGTTTAAATACATTTATAAATTTAAGTTTTAGTTGGACTTTATTATTTAAAAATTATTTATAAGGCCTTTTCCTTTCTGTGTTGTTTCATATTCTGACAATATACAGTGAATGCAAACATTTGTTAAAGTGTTATTCCTGGTTTATTTACACAATTCTCATAGCTCAATGGGTATTCAGTTTTGCATTTTCTTCAAGAGGTTGTTGGTTTGTGGAAAGGTATGAGAAGGGAAAAAGAAAAAAAAAAAAAAGAAAAAAGAAATAAAAGGCTCTGTTTCAAATGAGAGTTGACCAAAATTGTTACTGCAGATTATGCTTGCAGAGAAAGTGCAGCTCTGCTTAGAGATTCACATCCTTCTGAGCTCAGGTTTTCTATTCATACTCTGAAGAAAAGGTAAATGTCACCTATACAGGGGAGCCTAGCAGTATCTGTTGATAGCTAATCCCATCTCTCCATATGTTCTATGGAACAGCAAAATCGAGGAAACTAGCCATGTCTCAGAATAAAGGAATAAATATTATTGTAAGAACTATTTGAAGAGCTGAACAGAAAGAATATGAAGGAGGTGGAGGACAAATCCTCCACATTCCTTTCAATAATGGAGAGAAAATAAAAAGTTTATATTACTGATTTAGCAGACCCTGACAATGACCCCAAAGTGCTTCTCTAGCAGCAAAAGTTTAGATACCGAGAGATAAATAAATTTCAAGATAAGGAAATTTTTTGTGAATACAATTCAGTGTGCTCTGAAACTGCAGTAAGATTTAAAAAACATTTAAAATGTTTTTAAAATTTTGTTGGACACAGCAGTATGTGCACTTGGGTGCCTTTCTAAGGCACATGTTTATAATTCATTTTGTGCTGCCTGAGCACCTATGCTCAGGGGACCACCACTGGTACTGTTCATCACCAGTTTTGGTCAGGTGAGTTTCCTAATTTAAGCTTTAAGCTTGTTGGAAGGCCTAGAAGAGATCTCTGAGTGTGAGTCATGAGAGTTGTTTTGAAAAAGTTTGTTGTGTTGGTGACATGGCTACCATCTTTCCTAAGCTTCTATCATTACTTTGCCATTGATACAGCAGGCAAGAGGTGAAGATTTGTTTCCAGAAGAGACAACACAGTGGGACAAGACATCCTGAGCCTGAATGGTTGATAAGTATAATGGAAAAATTTTTCAAGATGCATATTACTGGGGTCTTGAGGCTTTTAGTAAAGGAAACTGGCCTTATACAAAATCTGCTACAATTATGAACAAATTAAACCACAGATACAGGGCTCAGCTTTTAATTTTGATTTTCTATTTTTTTAACTATTTTCAGGAAGAACAGTCTTGAATGATTTTGCAATCCAAAATTGTTTTTTCTGAAAAATTTATACCACTTAGTAGGCGTACTTATATGACTTGGAGTTTGGTATAGGGCAATAAGAGGTGCAGATATTTCAGGAAAATGCAAAAAAAAAATTAAAAGGGTAACATCTTTTCAAGAAATTATTAAGTACATCTTCCCATGTGGTTGTACTAATTTATATTTTCCTTATATGAAAATGTTGTTTGGGCAAACACCAGTGAAGTCACATTACTTCAAGAAGAAAACAGTCCTCAATGGAAAGGTAATCCTTGTTTTCAATTCAAAAAGAGATGCAAAATGTAAGGAAATTGCAGAGTTGATTGTTTCATTACAATTAATTAGAACTACCCAGACACTCACTGTAGAGTTTTGTACTTAAGAATCATACTAGAACTATGTATAAACACTCAAGTGTTTATAGCTCTTCAATAAGAATCAAACTGCAATCATTCCAGGAGATCTAACAAAGACTTTAAGAACTTCCTGCTCATTTAATACTTTAACTAACTTTTAAAATAAATTTTAACCATCGAATGTCTGTTTCTTGTTTTGATCTTGTCTATATGACAATGAAAATATATAGTCTGTAGTAAACTGAAAAGTAAGAATTTTCAGACAAACTTATCTGTTAAATTATTTTTCCTGAGGCAAAGCCAACAGCTAAAACTTTTCCATACAGTTGGCAGTTGGGACTGGAGAACAAATCTGTCAAGCCTGTACAGCTTTCACAAAATGAGCAGACCAATTATGATTGAGTCCTTTCTATAATTCATATGTTTGTTGCCTTTTTTTAGTTTGTTCAATATACAAAATGATAAGTTCTGAGTAATAATACACTTTAGTTTTAATATATAGCTTAATACACAGTTATAAACTCATTATTTAATAGCTATATATTTCTTTTATTTTTGAACACTGGATTTATTTTAATAATAATATGCTGCATGCTAAAATGATGCTCACACAGAATTAAGTTTCAACTATAATCTGCACCATTAAGATAGCAAAAATAATGTGGAAACTTACTGCTATTCTGCTTCTTGTGCAAACATCTATTCTGCGGAAGGCTGGAAAATATTCCATGACAATTTGTTTATTGTGTGATTTATTGAAATGCTCTTGGACTTTATCTAAGAAGACAATTATAGCATATGAATATTTCATTCATCAGTCTCACTGAAAAGGCAGCAGAGCTTTGGTAGAGTGAGATTGTATTGTCACCTAACTCACAGCTCTCCAAAGAGTAATGATATCAACAAAACCCACATGAACATCCTTGACTTTAAGAAGATGTTGATATACAAAAGCTTTCTAAAGTTTTCTTGGTTATAAAAAAATCCTTCTCTAATTCCTAGTTTTGTAAAACTCCACATAAGAAACAAATTTTCCCGTAAAATTATACATAAAATTTCACCATTTGAATTCACATTTCTTTGATTTATTTCACCCTGCCCTTCCCTTGAATACTTTCATGTCTTCTAATATGCAAAGTTGACTTGTGTGACCATTATCACCAATAGGTGTTTTTAAACACTTATTTTCTGCAGGGTTGCTCTTTTTTTTTTTTTTTATTTCCATGTTTAATAGGTATTTTATGACATTTCTGATAGGAAATTACTGTAACTGGCGTGAACCTAGACATTGTTTAAAGCCTGGCATGGTGATATTAATGCTGTTTTATTCTTTCAGTGGAATTACTAGCATTTTATATACTAATGTGCCAATCAGTGTCAACTTCTTTCATGTCTATGATTTTCAGATATTGCAGGGTTAGAAACACTGTTTTGAAATATAATTTTATTTTGATTTTACCATAATCTTTCTCTGTATACCTTCTCTGTGAGTTTTGCTTTCTCCCAGTTTATCTATACCCATAAGTGTTCCTGCAATGGGAAAAGTCACAAAGAACAGAACATTTCATCATTTTAGGAGCTGCATTGCTCCTAAAAGAGTATAATAATTTCACAGTCCAGATAAGCTTGTCCTCCCATCTCCAGGACCAAAAGTGGATACTCATAGACCTGAGGGATGTAAAGTAGAATCTAATATATGGCAGCATCATTCTAACATTTCAGTCCAAATACAGTCAATTTTTGCAACAGCTTTTTTCATGACTCATAATTAGTTTCCACAAGGAATGCTAAAGAGATGAGTAGTTTAAAAAAAAAATCCAAATATGAGATCTGCAATGGAACAACATTAATAGAAGCTATTTCTGTGACTGCACCTGGGTATGAATTTTAGGACTCTGGATATAATGTCTTGCAGAAGTTCCCTCCCATCAGTCAAAAAAAAAAAAAAAATAATGCTAGGGATGCAACAGGCATGGTAAATGTTTTCTTAATTTTTACTGTTCTTTAGCCTTTATAGCATCTGTGTGAATAAAAATGAAGATTCTGAAACAAGGATAATTTCCTTTTGAATGTGCTTCAATATCCAGAGAAATGTACCAGGAAGAAGGAAGGCAGTAGATCAAATTTATGGGTTTAAAATGGATTCTGCAAAGGGAAACACTGGCAAAAACTTTTACTTCTAGAAAGAAGAAAGATTTCATAAGGAAAAAAAGGATAAAAAGCACTGAATTATTTTTATCAAGTTTTCTGGGATTCTTTCCACATATATGCTGCTTGGCATAGGAAATTTGCACAATTCTAAGATTTATTTTGTCATGTTGCATTTTTAAGGACTGCTGAAGAATCCTACATTTGAAGAGTAATATATTAGCAATGTGAACTAGAGGGAGAGAAATATGTGAACAGAAAGAGAAAAGAAGAAAGCTGCTGAAAGGTTGCAACCTTTGTTAGAAAATATATATTCAGATTTTTAGCAGCATTTTTATTTAATTAAATGCTACATTTAATACAGCAAAGACCACTTCATACAAATAGAGACGACATTTTTTACTCTCCCCTTAAAGTTCCTCAGTTTTGTGCAACTAATTGTGTGAAGTCCTCAGATCCATATGATGTACTCACTTTAGAGCTTTGCAGAGACAATGTATTTTGAAAATACAGATTAGCACTTTCCTGAACACCACACACAAACAATCTGTTTCATTTTAAGTTGTTTTTTAAAATCTAAACAGTTTTATTTTTATAATTCTCTGAATGACTGTTCTTTGGCTGCTGTTCTTATGAGAAACATTGAAAAAAGATGATAACACTTTATATGTCCTTAAAAGTAATTGATATTTAAGTGAAACTAGAACTTAATTCCCTAAGTTTTAATAAAATTGAAATAAAAGTGATGTCTGACTTCTCTCAGGAGTCATAGTTATTTCAATATTTTGTATATGGAAATTATTGCTTTGAAAAAAATCTTTTCAGAAGTCTATAAGAAAAGATATCTTATATATGTTCTTAAATTGGTCCTAATGTAATAAGCTGCTACTGATTTCCTTATTTCCTTATTTCTTCTTATTATTCTATTACATAAATAATCATACCATTCTGTAGCCAAATAGTGACTGAGCATTTCAGAAAAAACCACAAAGAGTTATTTAAATTCGTTTAGCCTTGAATTTGTGTTACTAGAAACTCAGTACATGAGCTACAAATTAAATGCCTGTTTTATACTGAAGTGAGACAGGTATTGAGCAGAAGTCTTTCTGCATTAATTTTGCACAATGCTTTATATGAATATAATTCAGGACTTTATATCTTGACTCAACCCAGTGACCTGTGAAGATTCATGATGGGCACAATAAGTGTTTCTAAAGAAGATGGAATAAACTTTTCTGAAAATACCTTGTTTTTTCTCATGGGAGAACTTTTGTCTATGCCCTCCATCATTGAATTTTGATATGTAACATGGATCTGATGAAACTAAATATTCTCTGTAGTCAATATCCCTTATTTGAAAATTTAACCTTTGAAGAGGCAATTCAAAGACTTGCTTAACAAACTGGAGTAATATTCAAATGTTTCTAATTTCCTCACAAATCTTATGGGAAGGATGAAGAAAGTAAGGGTGTTTGGAAAATATTTAAACCAGAAAACAAGGATTAAAACAGACTCAGGAATTCTGAGTCACCTCAATTTATAAAAACTGCTTAAAGAAGCATTTTTCTCTGATGAGTTAATAATTTCTGAGAAGTGTTTCCACACATCTGTTTGACTAGATGTGATTATTTAGGTATGATTTCATGTAGAAGAGTCCTAAATGCTCTGCTCTGTTCATTCATTTTTCTCAGAGGAATTTACAATCTTTTTGATTTATCCATGGCTGGCATCCCCTGTTCTGGAGAAGAGTGTATATTTTTCTCCATTTCCTTTTCTTACCTACATAACATCTAAACCAGAGGCCACCCAAACTTGCTTTTATTATGTACCATGAAGTGACTCCATGAATTATAAGCAAGCTATCTAAAAAAAAAAAAAAAAAAAAAAAAAAGACCTATGGTCTATGGTTAGCAATAATTTGCAGCTTAAATTAAAAAGAAATCATGCATTTTTTGCATTGGTGTGGTCCTAAAAATATTATCCTAAAAGGCACATTTTCAATATATCTACACTAATAAAATATGTCCAAAAAATTCCATATTTCTTTGTGTTCTTAACAATTTTATCCAGTTTCTACAGGTGTTATTGTCAATTAGCTGGAGGCACATGCTTATTTCAGTCAGCTGAAAATATTGAAAAAGCTGCAAAGACAAATTTGTTTGACAATATCACAGTAGACAAGATTTTAGACATTAAAGTCCTTTTCCTTTGCCTTAGTGTCTGTTTAAATAAGCAGCCTAAATCAGAAGTCTAAATCAGAAGTGGCTTAGATTCTTGCTTGGTCTCCTGAGCTAGTGCAATTTCAGTGTATTATTTAGCAAGGATTTATCTACGCATATTTAGGAAGTCTGTATATATAAATATATACACACACACAGATATGACATGAAAAATAGATTCAAGAAAATTTTAATCTTTGCTGAAAGCCCAAACTAGAAAAAGATTTTTTAACAAATGGAAAGAAAATCCAAAGCAGGAAACTTTGTGGTGGATTTAATACTTAATTCTGTTACCTTGATTTTTAATCCTGAAAAATGCTGAACATCGAAGTCAGTAGAAGCAGAGCATGTGTTTAGCAGAACTGGACTTGACTTTTACAAATATAAACTGAAAAGAAGAGAGTTGACTCATCCAAGATATACAAGTTCTATTTTTCAAATAACCTTCATACCAAGTGGGAATGATTCTGTCAACATGTTTTGGTACACGATTAATCTTTCTTCCCCCTTCCTATCAGCAGAATCAGCTTGTCATGCCACAGAGCCATATAAATCTGTGATGCTAGAGTTGCTTGTGTGATGGCAAGGAAATTCAGTAACCTAGAAGTTAGCTCATTAGGATAATAAGGATGAAACAGTTAGGAAAGCTTTAATGATATATTTTGGCCATCAACATGCATTAATTCTACATGGTATACTAGTAAAAAATCTGTTTGTGTAAAATTATTGAAATATAGTATATTGAAAATTCCTCAGCTCTTGGGCTTTCTCCACTGGCACTAATGAGGTAAACACTGTGTGAAATGTGGCATGTGGATGAGATGTGTTCTGAGCTTTTATTGTGAATCAGTTGTAAAATATGCTGGATCTCTGCCACGGGAAAAAATGTAATTTAACTTATGCCTATAAACCTATTCTGAGTGAATGAGGTGTTTAAATTGTAAAAACCACAATCAGGGAACTATCAATCAGCATGCTTTGGGCAAAAAAGATTACACCAAATATAGTTAGTTTGACAATTCTTGCTTTTTTAAATAGAAAATCAGTCCTGACCAGAATTTTAAGAAGTGTAATTTTTTTGTTTGTTTGTGTTTGTCTAAAGCAATATATTCTGATTTAGCAGAATGGTGACTTCAGAACTTGCACAAAATTACAGAATGAATCTACTGGCATTTCCAAGCCATGGGGCACAATGTCTTGTGCTAGGCAAGGAAAGAGAACTAGCTTCCTAAACAGTCAAACTGGGAAGAAAGTGCACCAAAATAATAATTAATAATGAATAAATGGAGCTCTACATATCAGAAGAATTCTCAGAAACTCATCTAGCTCCACAGCAGTCTCCTACCCAGCCTACTACCACACACTGGAGCACAACTTTTGGCTCAAAGAGTGACATCTCTGATCAGGATATGGGAAGGACCTGCTTCCTGGGCTCAATTCTGAGCCAGTCAAACACACCTTGCTGACTTGCCAGGGGCAGTTGTGCATTCTGGTCTGTGAAACTCTTAAAAACGCTGAACAGGGTCAGCTTCTCATTTTCCTATTGATTCCTGGCAGGAAATGGGAATGCACTGATGCCTCTGATGAAAGTGCTTCTATGAGAGTAAGCACATCTGAAATACTCATAAAACATATCCTTCCCTTCCCTATGATGCAAAAATGGAAGCTGCACAATGAACTGCAGAAGAGATAGGTGTTTTAAAAACTGTAAGTGTCTCACATTAAGACCATGATTCTATTTGAGACACCTCAATACCAAATCTGTGCTTTGATATAATAATTTTAGATAGTGGTCTGGCAAACTGGTGGCAAGTTTGAAAAATATTGGATTCTTTGACAATGAACATCAGAAAAAACCCATGAAAAGCAGTTTTTTACAGCAAATAAAATGAAAAAAATTTTAATTCCTTGTCATTATGGTAGGGCTATATCTCAGACAGAAAGAAACAAAGTTGTGACGTACCTTTTCAAAAAATTAATGTCACTCTGTGCAATGCATAAAACAGTTTAATGTCTCGCTGTCAAATTAAGTACTAGACTCTTGTGGATATTTACAGTCATCTGTGTCCATGTTAATATTTGTCATTTGGATTCTAGAGTGCAGAGCTTCATAACCCTTTAATATTTTGATAAGTAGGCATAATATTTTGAATTCATGTCCAATTACCCTCTTTCTTTCAACATATATATGTTAAGCTGAGCTAGGTAGTCTTTTAATTTTCCTCAGTCTTATTTTATAGTTATCCTTAATAACTAAGCACTATCAGTGGTGCAATTTAAAATTGTTTGCAGATTTTTGTTCTTTTGTCCTTATAGCTGTAACTCTTTGATGTGCTCCTGATCAGTCCATGAACCAAGGATGTGTATGTTTAAATACAATAGGTATATAAAATAGAGCAGCAATGGGCTCACTGTTTTTTCTGTACTATAGCTGGGAGTACTTTGTTCCAGGTCTGTAAAATTCTGATATCCAAGAAAAGGTGTTCTCTATTAACTTCATACCCTATAAAAGAATTATTTTTAAAAATTATTTGTTGAACATGTACAAAGTATGTAATTTTTACTGATGACTTATAAAGGAAATGCCATCTATGAAGCAACAGCACAATTTTTTTAGTCTAAAGGAAAATATTTTAACTTAACACATAATCATATCCAGCAATGACAGTGCAGGAGCAAGACATGATCTGCACTACATAACTTTCTGCAAATACTGTGCTACAAGTATTTGAAAATCCAAGAAGCTATGTCATTTCTTGATCAGTACAGTACCCAGAAAAGGTATACTCGGGTATAAAAACCTTTGGAAAATATTGATGTTTATTTATACTGCTATCTCTAGTTTTCTTCCCTGTTTCTTAGTTTGTGAACTTTTTGTAAGAGGTACTAGCAAGTAGACAACTTGACAGATTTCTTTTCAACACATAGAGTTCAAAATGTCCAATTGCATACCACGTTTCTATAACTCCACAGAATTCTTTATTGAAGCCAGGCAGGACAATGGATCCTGGTGCAAGGTTTTAAATTTCCCTTTGTTAACCTTTTTGGAGTTCCTAGTAGCCAGCTCTCCAGGCTGCTGAGGTATTTTCAAAGGACAGCATAACCATGGGCTGTATCAACCTTAGCAGCTTTGTATTGTCTGAAAATTTTCTGGGGATGCACTTTGTCCTGTGTACTTCATGAATAATTTTTTTTTTTTAATATACCTTTAGTCCTTTCATCTCTCAGACAGGCAGAAGATTAGAACTGCAGAGTCATTCAAAAATAGTTGCTGAAGTGGCTCTTTTTCAGTTCAATGACTTGAAAGACAGGGAAGATTTTGTCCAACCTCATTTCTGCTAGAAAAATCTGCAATATTTTATCAGTGTAGAATGCTTTTCATGTAGTCTATAAATACTCTATCTAGCAGACAGTATTGTTCTCCTTTCTAACCATTGCAGGGAAAAATGAAAATTTTATCAACCACAGAAAAGATATTTCTGTATATCAGCACAATGTCCTTCAGCACAGGTGCTTTCATAATGATGATATATTATAAAAATTCATGGTGTTCAATGACTCTCACACTTGTATTTCCACCTCATCTGTCACATGTCAGTATAACTCCACCCTATGCTCTCAACAGTCTTGAAATTATGTTGAAAATGCAAAACAATAGTAAATTCTGACTTAATTTTCATCACTTAATTTAACTCCATATGACAAGGAATTATATTTATTTATTAGGTGTCTAGAAAAGAGGAAGTGTTTTTATCATTACATGGATACTTCAGTGAAATTTCTTTAATGAGACTTATGAAAGTATAGAGCAGAATATTCTCTACAGCATCTACAGTCACATAGAGGACTTTCAAATTATTCTGAGATAGTCAGATGACCCCCAATAATATAGAAAAAGTCAAATGACTCAGTATCTCTTGTAACTTGCATGATAAATTACCTCCAAGTTATTCCAATTAATTTAACTCCTAGCAACTTAATGCATCCTTTAAACCAGAAATTTTTGTTTAGTATGTGTTTCATTTAATATACATTTAATAAGCCTGGATTTAAGGTTTAAGAGAGATGAAGTCCAGTTTTCAGTATGGGCTTTTGAACATCAGATAAAATTATGTCAGTGAATTTATGATCACAGTTTCAGAGAGGCAATATTTGTCAACACAGTATGTGCCAGACCAATTTCTTTCTTTTTTTCTTCTTAATATCTGCAAAAATATTGGTTCACAAAATTACAAGATCTCATAATTGAATTGAAGGGCTGAATGAGGTGGTCGACTAGCTGACCACAAATCATTGCTCTCATTGTAAGGAAAGAAAGCAGAAAGCCTGTCAAACAATTATTCAGAGGCTTTTCAGTAAGACTGAAATAGATGTGGTCATTACAAATGGAGGTAAATGCATGTGTTTAATATGATGCACAGCAGTTAGAAAGTTGTACTGCAATCCTAGGACTGAGATATCACAGTCCATAAAAGTTGTATGCTCTAAGACCAGCCTGTACCAGCCCAAAGACAGCATAAATTAAAATTAAAAAAAAAAATAAATAGAAGAATTGAGAGGATTCAAGCACTTTAATTTTCTAGAAAATAAGTTATTGATATAATTATTGATATAATCTCACAGCCATTCTTGCATAGCTGCTTGTACTATTTGTCTTCTTCTTGTCCTCCATTTCCACTGCTGTTTGACACTACATGAGGTGTTAAAGAAGTAAATACACATTTCAGTGGATATACACAGTATATTCACAGTACTGTAATCTTCATCACTGTGCAGATGGCAAAAGAGGTGAATTCTTTTTACCCTGTTTACACTGACTCTTCATTTACTTTCAACAACAAATTTCTTTTATTCATTTAATCTCTTCCTCCCCCCATATTTACCACCATAGAGTTAATGTAATAAACACATTTATGCTTTCATTTAATTTCACAATGCCAAGGACTTCTCCAAAACTGTATCTTTTATGCTTATGCTTGGGTTTAAATTCAGAGATTCTATAAGATTTTTGCATCATGCTTGAAAAAGGCAGATTCCCCAAGTTATTGCTGAAATAAGTGCAAAATTAGTGTGGAATTTTCTGTAGGTATATTAGTCTAGAAAACTGGGAAGAGCTGTGATAGAAGTCTTCAAAGAGAAAGAAAAAACTGTTTTTCTTTGTCATTTAGAATTGAAGAAAATGAAATTATAATTTCACATTCCTGTAAAGAGATTCAGACTGGACATTAGGAAAATATTACTAAGCAATGAACTAAATAGTCTATAGTTGTTGTTGAAATCTTATAATTAGAATTTTCAGTTAAAGATTAAGTAAAAATTCCTGGTAATCATCTAGTGATTCCTAGTCTTGCTTTGTGCAGGTGGATATATGGTTTAAATCTCAAGCTCTCATCTAGGCAAATTTATGATTTCTAGTTGTCCATATTTCCCATAATTTGAGGATTTCAGTACTGGCACATAGTTATGTAATATTTTTATTTTGCTTAAATCCAAGTAATTATTTCATTATAATGATACTATTTAAGGGATTTTTTTTTTTTCATTTTATGGTACCTCCATTGTGCAGCCACATGCTGATATTTTTTTTTGTTCTCAGATATACAAAGAGGAAACAGACACATTTAGAATAATACTTTAGGGGAAAGGAGGAGGAAAACAAGGGGAATAAAAAATCAGTTTTGAACAAGACAACACAGACTCAATCTTCATTAAATTTGGATAACTTGAGTATTTTTTTCTTCATTTTTTCAGCCAGAGTGGAGAGTAAATTTTCAAATGCAGATATTCAGAGAGATCATGGTTTACATCTAACTTGCTTGAGTCCAAAGCCAACAGAGAAGAAGGTCCAAAATGTGTAGAGAAGTCTGAAAACACTGTGAGTACCTACAAAGATGCAAAGGCAGTACGAAAATATTAAATATCCAGCAATGCCATTACATCATCAATATAAGGCAGAATTTTTTAATTCAATTTTCTCAAAATGGAGGTTGCATAATGGGAAAGAAGGATAATTTCAAGTGATTTTTTTAGAGAAAAGAGTATTAAATGAAGAGCTACAATTCTAATTTCATGCATGCTGTTCTCGTGAAAATCACGCATTCAGAACTATATTAAAAAGCTGTTAGTATATGTAGGACAGCACTGTTTTAAAAGGAATGTGATAGTTCTCCTTGCTTTGAATCTGATAATTTTGTGACTTCTGTAATAAATCAGATTTTTGTAAGCTTCAATATGAGTCATGGCACAGGAAAGGGAAATTCCTCAGAATCTTTCTGTTTTGTGAAAAAAGACTGTTTCAGGACTTCCATTGCTGATATTTGTGTCCAGAAAAATATTGTCCAGCAGGGCAATTAGCAGGGAAGTGTGAACACAAGTTCCATGAGAAAAATCAGGCAGCATAAGCACTTATAAGTGTATAGGAACAGAACCTGTCTATTTTGTCACTCACACAAAAGAGGATTACAAAATGTCACTGTATAATCATTGAAATTCAAGATATGGTCGAGACAATAATTTTAGTACAACTATAATAACTTAAAATGAAGACTTCTTGCTCAGCAACTTACCTCCAGTAGCCAATTATGTGAACCATCTCCATTCATTTCAATACAAAATTTAACTATATTTGGGCTTTCTCCAATTCAGTAACAGTTGGGCTCCCTACCTCTTAAGCTGCCCCATTTAAATCTGGAACATATATTCCTTATGCATTTTTATTATAAAACAAGTCAAACAGAGCAACTGTGTAAAACTATAAGGTTTCCTTGGAACAACAAAATAGTATACAATAGATTTAATATAATAATATAATGGTTTTATTATAGCATATACTGGAGTCACCAAACTATGTGGATTCTGTCAGAAGAGCTGCCTAGAAAGTCTCAGTCAACATATATGCAATAGAAGCCAGTGCAATTATAATTTTACCAACATGCAAACTTCATTATTTTAATCCACATACCACTAATCAAAGCAGAAAATCGGCTGTTGTTCTGTTTTATGACTGTAAAGCAGCCTGTAAAGCATGTTCTGTACATAAATTTCTCCTGACAGTGTCTAGCAACTGTACTGTCTTGTGAAGAAAAGGAATTAAAATATATACATGCAAATTGTTCACTCAGCTATTGCCAGGGAAAATTCTAGCAGCTTTTACACTTTTCTGGAACCTTGCCACATCCTGAGAATTTCAAGGAGCAAAGAGTGATTAATTAAAAAAAAAGGATAATACTACAAATGTGACCTGTTCTAGCTTTTAAAAACAAGGGGCTGTCTATTTTGTAGCAACATTCTTACATATATTCAACTAATATTAGTTATGCCTATTTGTTTAGTGTATTACATCTATCATCACTGTATGTTGAAGCTGAAATGCCAATTACAGATGTATTCATGAGCAAAAGTGCCACTGCAGTTGTTTTATTTTCCTACTTGATTAATCTCATGCTTCATTATGTTATAACATAACCCATAACCTACAAAAATTTTACATTATGTATACATATATATAAACATATATGCACATATATTTAATCTACATAAACAAAAATTTAAGAGGATCTGCATGTCCTAGAACATTTTTATTAGTCAGATGAATATGGCTGGGAGACCTAAACCATTTAGAATATAAATTTTTGACAGCCAGTGCTTAGAAGATGGTTTTGTGACCGGGTCACTGAAGAGGAGATTAAGATTTGTATGTATTTCCAGGGCAGTTGTTCCTTCAGAATACTTGTCTTTCCATTTGCCCATCTTCTCCAGTAATGAAAAGCAGCATGTCACATTTACAGTGAAGAATTGGTTGCCTCATTTTCTCGTTTGCCATGTCATAAGAACACTCACAGCATCAGTGCTACTTATAAAGCTCTCCACAGTAGAACTATCCCATGTTAAATTCTCCACAGCAGCATCCCCTTGGTATTCCAATCTGACTTCCTTGCTTTCCATACACAGCAGTATTTCTCTACAATAGTTATTTCCAGAGTGTAATTCTCCTAAAATATATGTATTTGAGTTTCTGTCCTTAATATGTACATAAAACATAAACATTTGATATTCTCTTTTATTCAGTTCAGACCACCCTCTTCCTCTCATTTTATGATTAAAGTGACCAGCAATTTTTATACGACAGATAAAGGAGGAAAATAATTTTCAGAACGAAAAATGTTCCAGGCTTTTATTTAAAAATATGGAGCATCTAGCAAGCCAGTATTCCATACTCATGATCATATACTCATCAGGCCTTATTTTTTGAAATATAATGTCTAGAAGTAAACCAGGACAGGAAAGAAGGGCAACAATACTTTATTTTCCTATTCAAATAACAAAAAAAACAGAATAAGACTAAACCTAAAGAGTAAGCACACATTAGATCTATAAGGGAAATTATGAGAATGAATCAAGCCATATAAATCTTTTTTTGAAGTTCATGGCAAATGCTATTGAGTTTAGCAGGAACAACATTAGGCATTAATCACTGCTTTAATATTAAAATTTAAGAATGCATTATACCACATCAAAGTTCATGGAACTTATGAATATGTTTCTAGTTAAACATATATTAAAATCTTTTGCTGACTAGAAATAGCTTCTTAAATGAAAGCCTAATACAATAAATCTCACTTTTCCTCTAAACTAATTAATTTCCTGCTGTTATCTTTTCATTGTTGTTTTTCAAGTGCATGGTGACATTTTGTCATATTCACCTATTTTAGATTAAAAGATGGTTTCATTTTAAAAATCAATATTGGCTTTTTGGACTTATCTTTGCTTGCATTAATACCTTGCTGTGCAGAATACATGAAGATGGTCACAGCAGAGATCTCTTTAATCCTCACACTAGGTTATGTCTTTGATCATCTATTAACTGAGACTATAGTATATTAACTTTCAGCTGAGTCAAGATAAAAGGTTTCTGTGAGTGGAAAGTTTCCTTCTCTGCTGTTCAGCTCTCTTGGATATTAATAACAAGCAATATATGAGCTGTCTTTCATTATAAACAATGTAGACTGGAGAGAAATAATGCTCAAACACATTTTTCTGCATAGATTTGCAGTGTTTGATACATTGACAGAACTTCATATGACTTCATATCTCTTAAGAGAAAAAAGCCCTTGAAAAGGGTGAAAAAAGAAAAAGCAAACATAGGCTTTGAAGATGTAAGTAAACCAATGTCATTATAGATTAAAGTGAAAGAGTAATAGTCCACACAATTTTGTAAAAATTAACTTTATCAAGTGGTTTGAAAGGATTTTTCAATTAGTTCTTTTGAATCCTATACCATCTTTGCGTTAATGAGTCAGAAGAACTTAATCAGTGCCATCAAAAGTCTGTTCTAGTCCTGTATCTCTTATAATGACCAGAGGTTGATATTTCAAAGAATAAATGGGCTAAAATTGGCAGATAGAATTAAATGTTCTTATATTAATCCTCCAATTAGATTTGTAGCTTAATATTAGTTTCAAAAGTGGCATAAGAATTTTCATATCTCTGACTATTCTGGATGTGCTAAGTATCCCAACATTAAAAAAAAAATAAATTGGGATTTCTCTGCTTCAACAGCTTTCATTGTTAATAAACAAATATATTAATTATAAGTTCTGATAGCAAACCTATAATTCCTTTGATATTTTTCACTTTCATTATTTTTGCATTTGGAGATAGGGAGGATTTAAATTATGAAGCAGGATGTATGGCAGACAGCCTAATACTTTATTGTTAACATGCAGTGTTTTGCTACAGTGCTGTAGCAGTGCTATCTATTAAATGAAACAAAAATTTACTATTTTCTTTTTTTTGCCCTGTTAATTAAACTTGATATTTGCTTGAAGTTCTGCTGTTCGACATTTTCTGTACTTCTATTTTCTTTTTTTTATGGCTGTAATATTTCCTTTAACATCTTGTCCTTGTGAAACTGGATGTGAAAAACAAAATTCTGTGAAGCAGAATGTTCAGAAAGTGAAGATGGGAAAAAAATGTTTTGGTCCAACATAGAATTTTTGAAAATATACTTTTTGTACATTTAAAGACTTGGGTTTTAGCATTAAATGCCTCTTCAGTTGTTGTTGACTTAAATTGCTGTAGACAGTAATGATCACTATGAATACTTTTTGAAGATTAGTGCCAGGACAGTGCTTATATATCCCTTGGTGTTGAGCTGCATTATTTTTATTTTATTTATTTTCTTTTAAATATGTAATATGTTAACTTAATACCACGTACTAGTTCTTTCTAGTGGAGGAAAATGTTGGAACCCTTATATGCATGTTTTTAGTGTATTTTCCATTTCTATCAAACAGATTTTGAAGTTTAGGTGTGGGGTTTTTTTTCCTTCAATTTTCTGAAGCAAAGAAATCTCTGAAGAGAAGAGTTTCACCAGGAAGTGATAGCTATTATCCAACTCCTGGTTTCAGTGTATACAGTTTCATGTTTTCATTTGATGAGCAAAGAAAAATAATCCAGGAAGTCAAATAGAATGTTTTATCAAAGCATCTGTACTGATAAGCAGGGTTAGCAATGCAATGGATAAGCAGATCAAAATCTGCAGTCTGCTAGGTTATGCAATAACAGCAGTGGATGAGAAAGGTAAAATGTGATTTTCTGAAAGTCCAAGATGCCTCACAATAACCAGGTGGAGATCAAGGACAAAAGTGCTCACACCAGGAAGAAAGCTACCTTCTTGCTAGCTGCAGGAAAAGTATCAGATTTGTTCTCTGACCTTTTTTTCTCTCACAAAAGATGGAAAGGGGAAAGGCAAGAACCATTTTATCCAGCAGAATCAGTTCAGGAAGAAATATCTTAAGGTGCTAGAGAAAGATTCCAACAATCTGAAAGAGAGTAGTAGAGGCTAGCTGACAGACTGAAGAAGGTGAAGATCTTTATTGTTATATAAAACCCGATTTTTTATTTTCTTTTTATTTTTAGGTAAGAATTCTGCTACCATGAAGCTAAACATATTTTGGTCTTTAAATTCTGCCTAGTGAGCAGGTTAACTCTGATCTCTCTCGTGGATAACAAAGTGCTCACGACTGTGCCTATGGAGATCATTAAAAGTAGACTGGGGTCACTGGCAGGTGCTTGGCTCCCTTGTTCAGTGTATTTAAGGAATAATGCCATGTGCCTCCGTAGAGCTCACAAAGCAGTTGGAAGGCAAAGAACACAGAGGTCAGGGGAGGCACATTCATATTTGGGGGATATGTGATAACTAGAAAAATTGTTTTGATGGGCTGCATGTTAAAGGTCTCTGCTACCGTCTACTAGCATTTTGAAGAATGTTACAGGCTACCTGAACACTTACATGGTTAAAATACAGATTACCAGCACAGATCCTTGCTTCCATCCTTTCTCTTCACTGCCATGAAACGGGATATAGAGGAGTCTTGGCCCCAAAAACTGTAACTGTGCATCACAGAGGACTCTTCTGTGCTCCAGTGCTAGTATAGTTTGCATTCCAAGATTTTGGTGAGAGATATTTGTCTTCTCTCTGCCATTCTCCCAGGAATCTTGCTTTGGACCCTTTGGACCCTTTGGACTCTTTGGACCCCTTTGGACCCCTTTGGACCCTACACTTTTAACAAACTTGTTATCCCAGATCTTTTGATACTTAAGAATATGGGAAATTTACATGACAGGACAGATTTTCATCAGAATAATAAAACCCAAAGCAGATAAACAGTCACAATGAAATCCATTTACCACCTTGTATTTAGGCTTGTCATCTTGGTATTTGTGGTTATACTATGGCATCTTGAGAAGCAATTACCTTAGGGACCTACAGTGAAGCAGAGGAAGTATTATGTTAACACAAAGATTTTGCTAAGTAAGAACACGAGGTCATTTTGACAGTAATTTGAATTTCAAATGCACACCAAAGACAAACCTGAGAACAGACTTCAAGGCAAACTGACTTTTTCTGATGAACATGTCTCTGTTCTTCTTTTCTACCAAAAATCCCTACTTCTTCAGCTGGAAATCAGAGATCAGAAATTCAAAAAGCATCAGATGAATATTCAAACATTTTCAAAGTCACTTTTTTAGCTCTAAATTATTTTATATGGAAAATCCATATAGTTGGGTTGGCCTTCTGAACATCAAATTAGAGTTAGCAGGTAGCCTATCCACTTGCAGCCGTTTGGCCTTCTGGAGCATCCTCAAAACATTTTTTGTACTTCAGAAAACTTTATAATGACTCTGTGTCCATTTTCTTGGTACATTAATACGGATTTCTGGGTTTTAAATTAATTTATACAAAAATACTTTGACTTAAACTTGAGAGAACTTGGTGTTGTGAGCTATTCTTTCAACTTCTGAACTCACATTTAAGAAAATTCAGGGATAACAAACTCATGAGGCTATAATCTGAAGAAAATTATGGTAATTTCCTGGTATGCTTTGGCTGGATAAATCAGCTTTTCCTATAATTGACAAGAACTATTGGAGCATACAAGATGATCTGCCTTGATATTACACAGGGCTCTTGGAAATGAAACTAACCACAATTTGTTGGGCTATATTCTTTATTTATCTCTTGGCATTTTATGCTTTCTCCTCCTTTTTTAGAAGGCACCCTTGTGCCTTTTATAAATTTTTGGGTAATATGCCATTGAGGTAATTAGAAGAAGGGAAGTATGATGGACATTATTCAGATATGGGGCAGTATAGTACCATTACTGCAATTTATTGGAAATTAGCCAAAATCCACACGTTCTAAGATGTCTAGAAAACCTTGTATAAAGTGTATAGTCAGAAATTATATTTCTCCACCTTCAATTTCTTATAAGAAAGCAATCAGTATAAATTATTTTCAAAAAGTCGTGTTGGCTTATATTTTTCCACTTTGAATTTCTTTTTCATAAACAGTTTAAATTACTTTGGAAAGGCTTTTTGGCTGGTGTTTCTTCAACTTTCAAACATTATTATTTTTTACAGTTATGTTTACTAATTGATCCATACATTGATCACATTCACTTTCGTTAATGATTACTCTAGTCTTCCCATCCTGAAAATTAAAATAAATAGATAAAAAATAAAATCCTGAATTTTGGAAATTATGCTTCTGATGATTGCACACTGCCAGATCTGACTGATCTTTATTTTTGTCTGATATGTAGCTTTATGGGTGCCTGAGCAGAACACCTAGAGAGCTAATGAGTCAACATTCCTGAAAACAAACAAGATTTGCTTCACATACTAAATCTGTTCTCTCTTGAGAATTTAGAAGTGTAAAGCATTTTAATTTCACACATTGATAGCACATTTTCTCAAGTACATTTTGATGCATGTAGCTTATAAGGAAAATCCTGGTTTAAGGAAATCAGTTGTGAATGCTAAGGATTACAGTTCCCCATTGTTGGACTGAAGTTTTTTGTCATCAAGTCAAAAACCATAGACATCAATTGTTTATAAGCTATCATAAAGAATATTTCATTGCATAGAGGCAACATATGTGACAGCAGTATAGTGTGTGAAAGTTTCTTCATAAAGTTTGTGTCTTCATAAAGATTGGCAGCAGAAAGGAAAAAGTTACAGAAGAAATCTGAGGGGAAAAAAAAGCACAGAGGTTTTTTTTTTAAAGTAGATGTCAGTTT
Organism: Oenanthe melanoleuca; assembly: GCF_029582105.1. NCBI lineage: Eukaryota > Metazoa > Chordata > Aves > Passeriformes > Muscicapidae > Oenanthe > Oenanthe melanoleuca. The sequence goes on along the minus strand of NC_079337.1, from coordinate 36,966,680 downwards.
TTTTTGTGCTTTATATAATTTTATGTATTGGATTCCAGTGACAAAGTCATTAAGAATAACACATATTGTTCAATATTAAAATACATATTTTTATGTACTAAATGTATTTGAGTTTGATATACCACGTAAGAAAAAATAATGATATCAAAAACCTAAAGCAAACTTCTGGAGTGTATACAAAACACCTGAAATCTCAGGTCAATAAACAAATTTCTGAAGCTGAAAAAATGATCTTTGTAACAAGGGTGCACATTTTTTTTCAAATCTTCTCAAGTTGTGACCCTGGACAAATAGTGGAAGTTTATTTATAAACATTCCCCATAAGTTTGTGAGCCACTTATACAACAGATAATCCAATTCCTCTCACTATCACTGGCTTATAGAGGATATATTCTCCTGATGTTACCAAAACTCCTTCTGTTCAGCAAAAATTTTATGATTTTTTATTTTTATTTTCACTACAATACTTTTTCTGTTGAAGGAATATTTCTGTTGTCATAAAGATGATATAATGATTCTTTGAGAGGAAATAAGCCTGTCAAAATATGAAATTATAAATTTAAAAAAATAGTCCTCTTAGCAGGAACAAATATCAATAAAAGCATAACTCTTTAAGAGGTCATATTAATTGTATAATCTCAAAATATTTTTAATGTGGTATCTTGGGAAAATAGCACATCATTTACTTAGGTTTGGGAAATGCTGCATATTTATTTCCATCTTTAGTCATAAATTTTTCAAATAGTGTGACTTCAATTAATTTAAACTGACACAACAGACAGAAGTTAAAACACTTTTTCTAAGAAAAATATTCTTGAACTAGCAAGTTTATTCAAAACTAAGGATTAGAATAAATAATCAGGTATATAATAATTCTTTTAAACTGACCACTGTGTTTCTTTTGGTTAGCCATTTCTCTCTCTAAGCACAGAAGTGTCTATGATTTCATGTAAACCTTTTGACCTTTCCTCATTCTTCCTATTACAAATCACAATTTTCATTAAAACGAAACTTATGTGAAACTTATGTGACACTTATTGTTTTCAGAGTGCATTAATTTTTAAAATAGCTCAATGTTATTTTAAAAGAATGTCCTTAATTCTATTAGAAAGGGCAGAAGCAGTAAAAGCTAGAGTGAACATTTCCGTGAATAAAAGCTTCTATTTTCTATAGTCACATGGCACAGGGAATTAATCAAATCATCTTGTTTCTTTTCTTTGTGTGGTTTCTCACCCATGTGTGGTTTTTATCCTTTCACTTTTTTTTCCAGGACATACTTAATGAAAATATCCCCAGTTCTCCCCACAGCAGTTAAAGGGACACAGGTGACCACCTGCAAAAATTTTAAATTAAAGGTTGGACTAGATTGTATGTTTTGGCTTTGATATTAGAGGTTTTTCTTTTTATGGTACTCCTGTGGAATAAATACAAAACAGTAAACTAAGATAAAGGTTACTTGGATGAAAGCAAAAAGCAATTGAGAAATTCTCCTTTTGCTGCAGCAGCCTACTGAGCAACCCACTGCAGTGTTATTCAGTGTTGGATTTCTTTCATGTCATAGTGCCATGAATGAAAAGCAAGGCAAAACAGAAATGTTGCAACTGCAAGAAACACATTTAATTTTTTTTTTTTTTCTAATTTGGTTATCTTACCTAGGCATTGGGAAGATTTCAGGAAAGCTTTAATTTGTAGCAGTGCTTAGTTTTCCCTGGTGGTCCACAGTGGCACAGAAAATATACTGCATAGAGACCTTTCAACTTTGGATGCATAATGCTCTGTTACTTGTGCTAAATCCTCTGCATTTACAGGTGATTTCATGAATCAAACGTACTTTATTTTGGCAATATTTAATTCTGATCATCTGACATAATGGAAACAAAAAAAAAAGCCCAAGTAGGTGGACATCACCTGAATGTAAGCATAAGCCATTTCTTCTTCCATTGATATTGACAGCAACTGTGAAAAAATTACTTTAGAAAGCTTTAATTTTTGGCAAAACCTGAGCACCCTGAGAGTTTTGAAAGCATCTAAGATAGTCATGGCTGCTCAAAAATATCTTCTTCATCCTGTGAACCACATGCTGTCTAAATAATGTGGACATTTGTGTCAAAGAAAGAGATGGAAAAAGAAGATATTAGTTTTATTAAGGATACTTTTTATTTTTACTTGCATACAAAGTACAGAACAACAATTCTTACATGGACCTCAAATTACCTAGAAATAGTGCACCTCAGCTCCAGTTGCTGACAGTGTACAAAAAAAAATCTCTATAAAGAAATTATCTAACAAATTACATTCAGACACCCTCTAATCTCTGACTCCATCCAAAACAAGGGTACATTACAAAGAGAGGGGTTGTAACTTATTCATGTACCACCAGTAGGCTGGTTCCAAAAGTAGCAACATTCTCCACAGAGGATTGTTATTCGAGCTTTAGTTTCCTTCAGTGAAGAGAATATGGGGCAGATAACTGGATGTTTTTATGGCTTTGGTGAGAAGGAATGAATTCTTGTGTGACGTTTTTATAAAAATCCAGAAAGATGTTAAACTCACTGATTTAATGGGGAATTTTGTTTCTGGGGAAGAGAACTCAAAGACAGAATTGATAAAATGAAGAGGTATCTTTTGCATGCAGTGAATGTTTTATGGAGATCCTGAGTGTTGATTTACTGTTTCTTAAACATTGAATCCCTTTGTGCAGAAGTTTTGGATTGCTTTTTTAACAAGTTCCTGTGAGCTCTCGAGTGTTTGTTTTTCTGAAAGTTTAAAGATGCTAAATGACACGCTGTTTTGAAGTGTAACATCATAAAGACTGAGATCGTATCTCAAAATAAAAATTTCTAGAGGTGAGCAAGAGGGGAACTATCTATGTGTGCATTGAAGTTCAAAGGTGTTTTATGTTATAACTCTGAGCTTTGTGAGCTTTAAGAAACAGCAATAAAGTGGGAAGATCCTGTGTCACTGTCAGCAGACTTTTAGGTTAACAGATTTTCTTTTTATTCTGTCCTGGAGAATGCCAAACACTACTTGACAGTGTATTATATGTATTTAATATTATTGTTTTGATGATAAGCTCTGTTGCATTCTCTTTCCAAAAGCTATATGAGAACCTCTGAATTCATTTTATTTGGACACTCCAAACAAATGACCTTGCATTTATGTAATGATTTTTCAAACTATTATGTTCTTGTATGTATACTAGTCAAAACTGAAGGTGAGATTCTAGGAGAAAGAAAATGTGATAGTTTATCAAATTACAGCAGAATCCCTTAATCCCTTTCCTTCCTTTTCTTTGCTGTGTAGTAAACTCTTAGTTTTACACAATATATGGGAGTAACTATTCATATTGAAGGAGCACATATGCCTAAGGACAGCATCACATAGAATTTACTATCCATTGCAGTCTCATACATATTTTCCATCATTTTGAAGATGCAAGGAAAATAATCTGTACAGAGGGTTGGGAGGGTAATTTGTTTCCCACCCTGACTAAGATGTATAGATTTATTTTTTTCTCTGTACACTAGTTGTCTGTGATGTTTGACAGTTTTGCTGCTATTCTAGTGATGAGATTTTTTATTCCTATTATTATGTTTCTTATTTCAAACCAGAAAGTTTTGATTTACACACCAAAGAATACTGTCATCTAAAAAGAGAAATATTTCAGGCTGTCAGTGATCTTCACCTAAGAACACTTAGAGTGATCTTTAATTTCACTGAAATTGCTATTTTTTATTTGAATAAATGAAGATGACTTGATATATTTTTTTAAACACAAAGTAAGCCTGCATCCCTTGGTCACAGACCAAGTGACCTCAGCTCCTCATATGGCTTCCCCTCCAGGCATTTCACCATATTTATGGCCCTCCTTTGGACACTCACTAATAAATTAATAGCCTTCTTATATTTTGGTGTCCAAAGCTGCACACAGTATTTGAGGTGAGGCTGCTCCAGAGCAGAACAGGAAAATTGCCTCCCTTGATCAGCTTTGGCTGGTCCTCCTGGCTGACAGGGCACACTGCTGAATCTTATTCAGCTTTCCTTTGAGAAGCTGAGAAAAATCTGTAAAATGTATTGAATTAATTTAGATACAAGTAAAAGGCAAAATATTTGTTAGAAGCTTAGACTCAGAGCTAATTAGAGAGAATAGCAACTTGCAAATGTGTTTTGCCTCCTCTGGGATGCTGACTACTCACTTACAACACCTGGAAGTTTGGATTTCAGGTATGGTTTGTACAAGACTTGGTTTAATGGGTGTGGCAGCAGAATGATCAGAGGAACCCACAATATTAGTTGGTTATCTAACATGAGATGAAGAGCCTTTGGGTCCCAGGCAGGAGGTACCTGACCATGTGTGTGTCACAAGTACATTAGATATAGTGTGTCCAGGAACTTTAGAGCTCATTTCTAAATCCTGTCAAGTATTTCCCCAATTATTTTTCCTCCATGGCATTCTCAAAGCACGCCCATTGGGAAGATTACTCTTTGTGGATTGAAGAAATACACTAAAAATGGGAAATGAACTCATCCCCTGAAAATGCATTCTGGATGACTTATGTATGGTAGAGGATTGGCAACTTCTACTTTTGCAGTGACATGTAACAAAGGACTACTTTAGCTTCAGAGTATAATGAATATATATATATATATATTATAAAGTGTACTTTATATATGAAGTATATATATATATAAAGTATATTATATATATTATAAAGTATACTTTATAATGCTGACTGAAGATAGGCCTTTCTTGAAATATCATGTAAGGAAATTAAGTCATACAAAGCAATAGGTTTAGTGACTTAAGATTCTCTTTGATAGTTCACATTGAATAATTTTTAAGACACTGACATTCTCTTAATATATTCTTTTTTTATGCCCTTATCTGAAACATTTTAACTTCTAAGTTATGGGACACGAAAAACTTGATGAAATAGACTTGATGAAATTTCTTAGAAAACTTGTCCTTACACTAAAGAATGAATGGAAAACACTGTGGAACAGAACACCATGTCACTTGACTGAAATGATTTTAGTGAATCTGGAGAATTTGCTAAAAACCAAAAACTAACCTTTAACTTAGAGAGGATAAATACAAAATGCTACATCCACCAAAAATTCACATCTATAAAATAAAAGCTTAAAAAGCAGAAGAGATAATATAGCAAGTTATTTAATTTAAGTCAATACTGGTTTGTGGTTGCAAGATATTTCAAACTCAAAGGTAATTTGCTATAAAAGACAGAGGGGATCCAACTCAACTGTTAAGAGTTAGTAACTTTACAGAAATACTGTCTGGTTTGGAGGTGAGAGGCAGACAAGCTTCAGGGATTCCACCAGAGAAGTGTGACACTAATTTTAACACTTTAAAACTTGAGGTGTGAAGAAAGAACAGATATTTTTTTCATTTTTAAAGGTTAAGTCTGCAGAGGAATATGTGATAAATCTTGCAGTGCAGTGGAAATGCTGAATACCTTTTTGCTACCAATGAAATAAGAAGAAACAATTTTGTTGCTTTTCTAGGATGAGGGTGTGGTTTTATTAGCATTTGGCTTGGAGTTTTTCTTGTTTAAAAATTGTTAAGTTTGATAAGAAAATACATTATTATTGTTCAAAAGAGGTAGAGGAATGTATTTCAACAAAAATATTTCCAGATATCTAGCAAACATCTTTGACATATATATTTGTTTCTTCTATATGTTTTTCTGTTGATTATAATTTTTTCATAAGAATAGTAGATTAACAAGCAATTTATCAGTAACATAAAAGTTAAAATTCATCCCAAGGCAATAATTTCTATTGATTACAAATGGCAGTCTAGGCACTGAAGAAGGATGTAAATATTTTATTGTGCTTTGTTTAGAAAAGGACCCATTATTCTGTGTCCTTTAATAATGTAACAAATGAATAAATAAAAATTCACAGGATATTTTTGTATACATTGTGGGATTTTACTGGCAGTAGAAATCACTACATTTTGAGGGTACTCAAAGTCAAGATACCTCCATGGAGTAATATATGAACTGGAGTAGATTTCAGGAAAATGGCATCCTTATCAGCATTTTGAAACACAACAGGTTTCAATGTGAGGTATTTCAATGTCATCTGTGTGCCATTTGGATAGTCTTATCCATGCAATTATGTGCACATTGTGCAAGAATATAATCTCACTGAGTATATCAAGTGGCAGTTTGAGAAGCTGAGCATATCCGCACCAGAGATGGACTATCAATTTTGATTCACCGTGACAGGACACACAGTGAAGTGCAGTTTGCTTGCAAACAGGATGCACTTTGGATGTAAGCCTGGAAATTCTTTGTCCTTGAGCCCATGATCAAACACATGTCAAAGAGCTCAGCACTTCTTCAAGCAAGTTTTCAGGCTGTAGCCCAAAGGAAACAACTACCTTGATGACCAGTGTTATTCAAACGTTCTGATATGTCAGTTGGATGAACAGAAATTCATGTGTAAAAAGACTAACACAGGACTCTTAAAAGGCTGGTGAAGAAATAAAGTGGAAAGGATGAGGTCACTGAGTGAGCTTTTGAACAAAATTATTAAAGAATGAAAAACCAGAAGAGGAAGAAGCTTTAAATAAAAGAATTTTTGTTTTTTCTGGTCTTGGGAGGGAAAGGCAAACACAGGAGACCTTAGTAAGATTCAGAAGTTAAGAAATTATATGTTTTTCAATTCATTATTTCACACTGCATAGAAGGTTTTGCTACTTTTCTTCAGAGTCCTTGAGTACTTTAGGATTCCCACTCATTGCAGGCCATTAATGCAGCAGTGCTTATAGTAGTATTTTACTTAAAGATCTGCACTGTACCTTCTATACAGCTCACCATTCTAAAACAACAGATATCTCCTCACACTGAAAGAAATATGAATTTACCTGCTTTGCTGATTTTGCTGCTATTCTTGCAGAGAAGAGCAAGCAACAAGACTGTTTTATGCAGCTTCAAATAAACTCTTAGATGACAATCCATTACACAAATATTTGATAAGGAGAGTTTTTCTGTGTTTTTGGAAGAGTGACCCCCCTTTTCTTTTTCACCATTTTGAAGTCATAGATGCAGCTTTTAGGTATGTGAATATCAAACTATGTCTTTCTTCAGAATCTTTTTACTGACAATCACAAAGGAAACAAACAAACTCAATAGGAAAGTGTAGTAACTTTATATTATTTTTTCCTTAAATCTCCTCCAACAGTCTTTTACCAAAGAAAACAAGTGTCACAAAATATTTTTAACATGCTTTTTAGCTTGCTGGATTTTTTGTTTTGTTTTGGTTTTTTGTTCTTTTTTTAGCCCCTGAACAAAATTCAGGGCAGTAAGAAAACTGTACCCAGAGTTTTCACCATGTTCATGTTAACCAAAAAAGAAGTGAAGAGAGGAGAAAAATGATACAAATTTGTTCAGAGCAGCCTCCAATTGTGTCTAAGCATAAATGTGAGGTTTCCCTGCAACAAGAACTGTGGGATAAAGCAAGGAAGAAGTGAGGAGGAGAGAAGAAACTTCATAGTAACTAGCTATATATGCCTTCATGTAAGTGTATTTGCAGTGTACAAACTGGGGAGCAGGACATGCAGTATCAAAAATAGACTTGGAAGGTATTATGTTTTGCATCTGCATTTTCTGCTTCCTATTAATGATTTCATATTTGGTAGACAATTCTAATATTGACATGAAATAATTTTTGTCCTGAGGTCAGTGTGCCATTGATGTTCACAAGACAAAGTGTGTGTACCTAATAGTATAAAAATTTATATCACCAGATCCACCAAACTCCATGATTATTCCTAGGAAATCTAGTCCCCTTATTTTGATAAATCATATATAAATATATATAAGAAATACATTTTTTTTAGTATCATTGTATCTCTGATGGAAAATGAATATTTTGGAACAATTTTTGCATAAAATTCTATGTGCTGAAAATCCTTTTCAATGTGAGTTCTTTCCATCATTTCTCAAATACAAACCCGTCAGGTCACTTTTGCAAAACCTTTATATTTTAGAAGAAAAAGGTAAATATATATTTTTAAAATGTGTTTCAATAACAAATTGATATATTGTATCTTTTTTTAAGTCTCTAAAAGTAAATTTCAAATGTATACCCAGCATTTTTTTTTTGCACCAGATGTTTGGGGTATTTTAGACACTGGGTACTAATGGACACTATCTTCAACCTTTATTAATTACCACACTGGATTTTTTCATCTTTCTCTTAGATTGCCTTCAAACTTGCATTGTTTCATTAAATTTATTCTTTCAGTGTGGTTTAATAAATTTGCATATTTGGTCATAAATACATGGAAAGACAGCTGACTTATATATGGATCTATGTCACCTTAGAATATGACCTAAATATTTTTCAAAACTAGAACATGATGATTCCTTTTTATGAGGTCTGAGCCTTGATTTTTGGTACCATATATATATATATATATATTTTATATGTGGGTCATAACACACTTGAGTCTTCTTATGGATTTTCTTTCCCATAACTATAATTTAGCCTTTAAAACTGCTGGGGTGTCCTGAGATATCACATGAAATAAATCATTGTGTCTTTATTACTTTACTGTTTTTTCTAGTTTCTGGGGCTATTCTGGACAACACACATTCCATTATTTAATTCCCACAGTTATACCTGTAACTGTAAATAATAACAATATTTCCTATGGGTCTTAACACGAATCTGTAATTGTTTCTGAAAATTTAGACAGGTAGGAACATTAAGATAGATACGTAAATAGATTTTTAGTAATATGCATTAATTGAAATAGAAATACCAACATTCAGGTCAAGGAGCATTGTTTCCTGGATTCTATTGCAAAATAAAACATTCTAAATGCTGGATTGTCCAGACATTATGAGATAAAATTGAGAAAAGAAAATAAAGGAATGCAACAGGAGCAAAGAACCCATCTTTATTCATTATATAGGTTTGGGGAAATTGTACCCTGCTTTGAGGAGCCTTTCCTGACCAAAAGTGGAAAACTGCAAAACTTTATAAGCATCATGTAGATTAAAAAAATGGTGAAAGGCATTCAGAGTACATAGAATTGCATTGTTTCCTGTGTCCCACACCTGTACTTTTATATATCCTATAGGAATTTGCACGGTGAAGTTTCAGAGTTTTCTGGTAATCACCTGAAGTAGCAATGGTTACACAGGAACTTCTGTGAACTCATTACCTCATCCTGAAGTTATTATAGTGTAAAACCTACATTTAGGAATATTCATGAGCCCACTACACTCCAAATTTCAGGCACTTTTAAGATATTTTGTATTAATAACATCAAGAAAAAATCCAGGTTTAGGATAATCCACAGTAAAAAATATAAAAATCTTTGCTTTTAAAAACATATATAGTTAATGTTTAGAGGTAGGATGCATGCTTAAAATGATTGACAAATATTTTCATAGAACAGCCTGTTGAATGCCAAAATTCAAATTCTGCTGATGCTCTTTGGTCTGTTCATAGTTGCTACCATTATACTGTTCCTGCTGTCTTCTAAACTTGCTTATCCTTTCTAAGGCCAAAAGTTATATGCAGTTACATAAAATGCACAATGATGTGATTAGGTACTTAAAGAATCCAAGCAGTGCTGATACCAGAAGTCAACTGCAAGCCAGAAAAAAGTTTTTTTTTTTCTTTAATATATAACACTATATACTATTATATAATTATATACTATTATATAATACTATTGTGAATTTATTTCTGTCATAACTTTAAGGTTTCTATAAGTAATCTTATTCAGTTGATGGTCTATAAAGCTTACTTTCTCTTCTTTCAGTTTTTAAATTAAATATCACAACCACAGAATCACAGAAAAGCTAGGTTGGAAGAGACCTCCAAGATCATCAAGTCCAACCCATACCAATAATACCTCAATTAGATCATGGCACCACTTGCCACATCCAGTCTTTTTTTAAACACATCCAGGGATGGTGACTCCACCAACTCCCCAGGCAAAGCATTGCAATATTTTATTATTCTTTCCATGAAAAACTTCTTCCTAGCTGGCCACACTGTTCCTGACACAGGCCAGGGGCCATTGGCCTCCTTGGCCACCTGGGCACAGCTGGCTCATGTTCAGCTGGGTGTTGAGCAGCACCCCCAGTCCCTTTCTGCCTGGGCACTGTCCAGCCACACCATCCCCAGCCTGCAGCACTGCAGGGGGTTATTGTGGCCAAAATGCAGGACTCAGCACTTGGACTTGTTAAATCTCATCCCATTGGACTCTGCCCATCCATCCAACCATTCCAGATCTCTCTGCAGAGCCCTCCTACCTGCCAACATATGGACACATCCTCCCAGCTTAGTGTCATCTGCAAATTTATCAAAGAAAGGCTCAATACCCTCATCCATGTCATCAATGAAAATATTGAACAGAGCTGGCCCCAGCACAGACCCCTGAGGGACACCACTGGTGCTGATCCCCAGCTGGATGCAGCACTGTTCACCACCAATCCCTGGGCTCAGCCATCCAGCCAATTCCTAACCCAGCACAGAGTGCTCCTGTCCAAGCCATGGGCTGCAGCTTTTCCAGGAGTGTGCTGAGAGAGACAGTGCCATAGGCATTGCTGAAGAATGAATACAGAAAACATCCACAGCCCTTCCTGAATCCAGCTCTGGTCACCTGGTCATAAAAGGAGATCAGGTTGGTCAAACATGACCTACCCCTCCTAAACCCATGCTGGCTGGGTCTGACACCCTGGCCATCCTGTAAATTCTGCATGGTGGCACTCAGTATAAACTGTTCCATTACCTTACCTGGTACTGAGGTCAGGGTTACTGGCCTATAATTACTAGGATCCTCCTTCCCACCCTTTTTATAAATGGGTGTCACATAGGCCAGCTAAGTAGTGTTCCTATTTCTTCCTATTTGTTCCTATTTTAAATAGTTCTCGTTTTTCTTAACATTTTTAAAGATGCAATTAATCTTTTTGGCTCATAATATATATAAGTTTCAAAAGTAAATTAGAGTATCTCATCTGCTATAATGGACTTGAAAATGTACTAAGTTTCCTGTGATCAACTAAAAGTGTTTTATTTTTTTGCTCTTCTTTTATTTTTCTACAAATAAGTATATTCCTATTGTTTAAAATTCTTCATATCTTTAGAAATCCATTTTATTTCAACATGAACATGACTATTTATTCAATGATGTTTTTTCCCAATAAGTGAAAAAACATTTTCTGGTTCTGCTGTTGTCAGGAGTGGGGAGGTATTGTCCATTATTTTTAAGACTGCCACATGCATATTTGAAATTAGCTTACATATCAATCAGCATCCAAAAATCTTAGGAAAAAAATGATCTGGCAAATCCCAAACTTCACTTTCTATTTACCTACCCATGTATTTCTATATCTATAAAGGATTTACATCTATTTGCTATTTTTCATACAAAAGATTTTTAGTAAATGTAGGCAGAATAGGATGACAGAGTGCAGAGTGAAATAAAATTGAGCTTTCATATTCTTCTTTGTATCAAGGACAAATACTGAACTTCAGAATGGAAAGAAGTGCTTTGTATGGTTTTTTTTCTTCTGATGTGTATGGAAGGCAAAATTCTTAATATCTAGTGCTCTGGACATGGATACTGCCTGTTTTCCTGTGACATCTTAGTCTTAGGGACACGACAGTTGTGGTCCTGAAATCCAGCTAGACAATTTAAACAATGTTGAAGCTTCCTGCTGGCATCTTTTACCAAGTGCCAGTTTTGTGTCATCCTCCTTATTTTTCAGCATTGTCCTAGCAGAGTTTTTCATCTGTGCACTGATAATTTGCCAGGTAATGAGGTTCTTCCAAAGAACAGTGTTTGTGCCTTCATAGAGGATTGTTACCTACCCTCATGAATGTTTGTTTTGAAGCTGTGATCTGAAGTATCACTGGTGTAGCTGCAGGCTGAAACGAGGCTGAAAAGTTCAAAGATGATGATTAGTTTTAGCAGTTAATAAGATTGCATATGAAGATAAACATAAACTGTACTCTTACAACATCATGAAAATTATAGAATAAAAACAAATAAAGAAGAAAAATTGGATTGCTCAACAATTATCAATACAGTACATTACTGCAACCTAAGTCTGAATGAGTTGCTCTTAGGGAGCAAAATCAAACAAGGGCTGACATGCTGTGTCCATTTCTAACAATCAATGTAGTGACTAAACATGTGGAGCACAGAATGGTGCCCACAGCTAGAATCTTTATTTGCATTTAAGGAGATTAAAATGTGAATTTTCCTTAAATGTAAACAGAATAATATCTGAAAACATAGATACTCTACTAAAATATATTTTGTAACTGAGAATTTAGTAGTGTGTTATTAGCATTTGGGCATATTTATTATTCAAGTGGGCTCTTGATTTACAAAATTGTTTTCTATAATCTAGAATCATCAGAACAATACAGATTGTTCATGAGATAATTTAAAAGTAAATGATGGAGATGTTCCCATATATAGAATCATCTTGGCTGATAGTTTCCCTGACATTATATGGGAAGATTTAAGGATTTAGGATTTTATCTTAATATAATATAGGAAGATTATTTTCTTGATACAAAACAGGAAGATTTGTACAAATAACATACTGAAATGCAATGTTTACCTTTATTAAAATTAACAGGGATAAACTGACAGAAAGATGACCAGTGTCACCATTTAGGTTGCAACTTTTGTAATAGGATTTAGAACAGAGTTTTGGACTACACTGGCTCAACATGCATAACACTGATCATATTCAAACTGTTATCTCATGCCACCTCCTTATATATTCTTGGCTTGCTCACACTTTAGGGACCATGTATTCTGTCCCTGTGCCTTTATCTCAGGGAAAATATGACAGAATTAGAAAAGACTGGTGATTTAAGTGAGGTCCCACAACAATGGAAGACTTCCCATGCAAGAACAGATAGAGTAAGCCAGGACTCTGAAATGTGAAGCAGGTGTGACTTTTGGGCTCTTTATAAAACAGGACCATCCTGGAGAGATAGGCTGCAGAGCAATCATTCAAAAGAACTAGGTGCTGGAATAATAATACACAAAAATAGCAAAAAAAAAAGTGGTTTATCACTAAGTAGGTGATAGACATACAGACCTCCTTGTCATATGTGGTGAGGTTGCAAAATGTTTGCCTGAGTTCAAGCAAGATCCATAAGAAGGCAAACAGAAGATCAAATTTTCAACTGAAAATATGAGCTGGAAATAATTTGAAGCAGTAATTGGAAAGAGGTATAATATATAAAAAATGAAAATTTTTATTTATAGAATATATAAAGCAGAGATTTTGAATCATTTTAATTTTATGTCTGCTGTTAGAGAGTCCTGAACTCCTCAAAGCCTTTCATGTTAAGTGGTCCTAAAAACTGTGAGAATACTTGCACCTGTACCCATGAAGACTTGAAAGTCAACTGCATATTTAAACCATTACAGAATTTAGCTTGAATGGTCTCATTCAGGCTGAAGTAGCCTGACTATTCTAATTTGATTTGAATGGACAGAAATTGATTTAATTCACCTTGAAACAAGAACTTAAGAGCGATGACTGAAAAACTAAGTTTTCATAAAATATATTTGTTGTATCTATTTAGCTAGCAAACTTTTTAGATACAGATATGTAATCCAAGCTCAAAGCAGACAGAGTGTTAAGAAAGATGTATTTTCAGAGGCTTGGTTAATCAGCTCTTGCCTGAATAATTGAAAGGGAATAAAGGCAAGAACAGTGCACAGGTTACTATTGCTGCAGGAGGTGGGAACCTAAGTAATGACATGTAAAGTGAAAGTAAAATGAATTCCAACTAATTCTAACTCAAATTCTACTAGACAACAATAGGTCAAAAAAGGAAGTGCTCATTAAATTTCAGCTACCTTTGCTCATAATTTGTTCAAATTTAAAAAAGATATATAGTTTTGCCATTTAATATATAAAATGCAAGCTACAAATAACATGGAAAACAGACGTGATAAAGTTTTCTGGTGACTTCACTTATTCAGAAAAGCCTCATCATCAGAAAGAGATATATAGAAAAGGAATAAAAGCCAATTTTGAACTTTCCAAAAGCAATAGAAGTGACAAATCATAACCAGCAGGACTCTACATTGTAGCTTGATGAACCAGATATCTAAGAGTTTTACAAAACACTGAGAATGAAAACATAATTTCTTATCTAAAAGTGACCATGGATCATCTAGATAGCTATTTCACATTCAAAAACACAACAGCATTTGAGAAGCTCTAACTTTTTGTAGGAAAACAGTTGAAGTCAAAGTCTCTAAGATATTTCGTAAAAGTCTCAACTGTAACACACTCAGAAATGCTATTGTGGTATGGCTCTTGCCAAATGAAGTCATGAACACTTGCTCTATTGACAATTACAGGAAGAGCAAACTCAGGGAGCACTGGCAGAGACCAAGGCTGAAATTTATTAACAGCTTGTTAATACTGTAGCAAGTAAGCATTGCTTGATGCCACTTATAAACAGAAATTGAATTATTCCAATAGCACTACAATGAATTCTGCTAAACAGAAAAGTGGTCAAATCAGTGAACCTGGTGGATGTTTTGGGCACTATCTGGCAAGAGATCACATGCTGCTGATCACTGTTTCTCCAAGTCAACTTCATAGTAAACAGATTATGTAGCTGAAGACAAGTCTGTCTTCTCCAGATGGAAACACTAAAAATGATGCTATGCAAAGTAAAGAAAATATAGGATGACTAGGTATTAGGAAAAAACAAAACCAACTTAAAGTGTCAATAATTTTCAGTAAGATTTACATTCTTAAATCTCTCTGGCCTTCATTTGCATGACTCTTCAAATGATATAAACAAAGACTTTTATAACCTTTAATGTCTAAAATTTCAGATAATGTAATGTTCATTGCAGAAGCCACCACCTATGATATAAAAATTATTTCTTTCATAGGAAATAAGTCAAATGACCTGTTGTTGCTATTATTCATATTTGTTTGATGGTAAAAGAGTAGATATTATTAGAACATTGCAGCTGCCTTATTCTATTATTCCTTTGCATACTTGATCTAGGGTCAAGATTTTCCACTATTTTTTTTTTTTTTTGTTTGTTTGTTTGTTTGGTTGATTGGTTGGTTGGTTTTTTTTGTGTTTTTTTTTAAAGTTTTTTTAAATTTTTAGTGTCTGAGACACTGTACTGCTGTCATTATTAGATCACCTTCATTGGCCATCTTCTCAAAATAAGCAAGGTAGTGCACTCAAATACACCAGGAAATTTCATTCTTCAGGGTGTTCTTCTCTTCTTTCAGGCAGGTTTAAGGTTCTGATCCATTACTTTGAATCTTAGGACTAACCTAAACTAAGAGCTTACTCCCTGTATAATTAATGGGAAGAGGCTGGATTATATACATAGACAATAAGACTCATTTCAGACATCTATTAACTGTTGGAGGTATTTAGCTATTTCTAGTAAAGAAAGGAAGGGACCTAATGGTTTGGTTTAATACTTGTTTGAAGTGTCTTTAAAACTGTGTTTGGAGTGCAATATATATACACTTTTTTTTTGTGAATATAGCCTTACTAAGAACTATGGAAATTATGTACTTAATATGTGTGCAATAAGTGGTAGGGCTATAGTATATTGGTTCTTATTGAACTTCTCATCACCAGTAAGGACAATTATGTAGCTCTAATAAGGAGAGGATATTCTAAATATGTATCAAGCTTAATTTAAAAGCTTTCAATATAAGCATTTTTCATGTATGCTTAAAATAGACTAAATAATTGGAACAACATTTGTATAAATAAGAATGAGGATGAAGCCATAGAAAGAAGTATTTATGGAATAAAATATAAAATATAGCTGAGAGAAGTAAGATTTCAATATACATTCTATGATGGTTATTTAATACCATTAAAAATAAAGGTTATAGAGATTCTTTTTTCTCAAGAAATATTAAAAGGTTAGTTTTAGCTCTACATTAAAATGAAAACTTTCCTGTCTTTAGAAGAGCACCCTAATCCATGACTCTGCTTTCTTTGACCAAAACTCCCATGTTCAAAGAGCCAGTAATTTTAGAGTTAAGTCTCATCTGTTATGTGAAGAAGTTCAGACTCAAATCCTTGTTTTTGTGTATAAACTCTCTTGTTCAACTCCCTTCATGCTGTATAAATATGATTTGGTGTTGGAAATAAGATTATAACCATCAGTGTTACCACAGTTTGTTTCTGCTATTTAAATGTTTTAACACTTTAAACTAACAACAATTTTAAAAATGTTAGGAAAATGAATTCACAAACACCAGAGATTTATGTCTAAAAAGGAGATAGAGGAGTCCTTTTTGCTTTGTTTGAATACAGGGAGAGGCCATGGGGCATTCCCCTGGGATCTCTTCAATTTTTGGAGGACCGAGCCTCCTTTTTATCCTATTTTCCTGGACATATTTCCCTCTCTCTTTCCTTATTGGCTGAGGTATTTGAGAGGTGCAGACTTCCCGGAATGCCTGACACCTGAGATTCCCCTCTGATGTATAACCCTCCCTTTTAATTTTTAATACTTATAGAATTCATAGTTTTTGCCCATTGCTTCTTTCATCTTCCAATATCCAGTTTCATTTATCAGCAAACATACAGTTTGTTTGTAAAGGCAAATATATTTTTTCATTCATTAATCTGTGAAATCCACCCCATTGTTTCTTTTATGTCTCAGTGCAAGCCTTATCTTCCAGCAAATCCACAGTTCATTCTAAAGACAAATGCAACATTCCTCTCAAAAAAAGAAGGAACATATACATTATGAAGATGTCTTCATTTATGAACTCTGTGCTTCTAACTCATCTAATTTTCAGGAATTCTCAGCCTGCCAAAATGCTTTATATTTGTGCATGTATATATATACATTTCCATGTACTGCACAGATATATACATGTGCCTACAAACGTGTGCATCCACATAAACATGTAAATATACACACATTGAAAGGTCTTGTGACTTTTCTGGAGTTCCACACTGGCAAAGAGGCATTAGGCAGCTGCTGAATGTTAGCTAATTTTATGCCCTAAGTTTTAGTGATAAAAGTAGAATAAAAATAAGCAGACTATTCTACATTTCAGTCAGGAGTTTTAGTTGGCATTTAATTAAATCAGCTTCCAGAGGGCACATTATGTAGGGTACCTCCCCATTTAAATAATTATTCCATGTTTGTCAAACACATTAGTTCTGGTAGAAAGCCAAATTCAAAAAGAAGAGATACAGACCAGGTAAGTGTCACTCTTAAGTGCTCCTAATTGTTTTGCAGTAATTATTGGGAGCTTTTATTATGCAAATGCTAATAGTAGTGCAGTTTTCTTCACTAAGAAACGTACCAACGTGCTTCCAGAATGAACATGGCTTTTAGACTAACAAATCTCCTGATGAAAACATGAAAAATATGTAGAGTATCCAGAAATGGTCTGGAGTCAATAAGTCTATCTCTTCCTGCACAACTTCAAGGTAAATTACTTTTCATTTAGTAAAGCCAGAAAGGAATTGTCTCAAAACTTTGTTTTGCTAATCACAGAAAAATAAACTTTTGTATATCTTTCTGTTCCACTAGTTAGTAAAGCATTGTGTGGAAAATGTAGAATATTGAGGATTGGTGTATTCTGCTTGACAGACTTTTGTTTCCATAATAATGGAACTCCCTTCTTTTCAAGCTTGAGGCCTAGAAATAAAAAAAAAAAAACCTCTTGTATGCTCCTTTATTTCTGAAATTTAACTTCATACTGAAAAAGTTTAGAGAATACAAAATATATCCAACTGGGTTTTGTTACCAGGAACATGACTTCTACCACCCTCTGTAATATTGGAAAATTTTTAATTTAAACTGCTTGCCAATGCACTGAAAATATACTTCTTAAATTATTTCTAAAGTTCTTTTAGAATTGGAATTGTTAGATGCAATGGAGATCTTTCTCACCTGTAGATAAGCAGTGAAAAAATTTGGTCACAGCTTTCTGAGTGTTAAGATTTGGTAGAGTATGGCAAATGTATTAGCCTAGGCATGTTTTATTTCAGCAATCTGGGGAATGCTTTTGGGCAACTATAAAAAAGCCCATCTGTGTTTTGTTTTTTTTCTTTAAATTAATGGTGTGTTCTAGTGTTTCAGAAGTGGTGAGATATTTAAAAAATGGTAGAGTCCTCCAATACTGAAAGATTAAACCATTACAACTTATCAAAACAAGGCTATGACTCCGCAGAGATTAGTATGAAGAAGAGAACACGATATTGCTAGAAAATCTCTACTAAGTTTCAAGAGAATAGTGATTATTCAAATTCAATAACTTTTGAATGAGTGATACCTAAATTAAGATAGTGTTCAGTGATTTTCTGTATTCCATACCTGAGAGGAAAATGTGGCAGCCTAATGACTTGTCAGCATCTAGAGGGACTCATTTTCATGAGTTCCATAAAGGATATTTAAAATTCAAAAATTTAAATCATGATTAAATCAACACAGGATGATTACACTATTTTTCCTTTCTAGCAAAAGTCCTCATATAATTTAGCAGACATATTTTAACTTGTTGAACTGGTATTTACATTTAGGGGTTTTTTTCTTTATATACTTTCCCCAGTAAATCTTGGTTTCATACAGTAGGGATAGGTAATTTCACTGGGAAAAAAGTGCTGTGTAATATTGCACAATCACAGAAAGACTGTCAAAACATGTATTTCCCTAAATTTGTGTCATACTACTTCAGAACTGTCAACATTTCAACCTGCGTTGGTTTTGCATGGCCTGGTTTTTGACAAGATACAGAGATCCACCCACAGCCCATGGGGATCCATGTGGAGGCAGAGATCCACCCACAGCCTGTGGGGATCCACGGGGGATGCAGAGATCCACCCACAGCCCATGGGGATCCATGGGGGATGCAGAGATTCACCCACAGCCTGTGGGGATCCACGGGGGATGCAGAGATCCACCCACAGCCTGTGAGGATCCATGGGGGATGCAGAGATCCACCCACAGCCCATGGGGATCCATGGGGGATGCACAGATCCACCCACAGCCCATGGGATCCATGGGGGATGCAGAGATCCACCCACAGCCCCTGGGGATCCATGGGGGACGCAGAGATCCACCCACAGCCCATGGGATCAATGGGGGATACAGAGATCCACCCACAGCCCATGGGATCCCTGGGGGATGCAGAGATCCACCCACAGCCCCTGGGGATCCATGGGGGATGCAGAGATCCACCCACAGCCCATGGGATCCCTGGGGGATGCAGAGATCCACCCACAGCCCCTGGGGATCCCTGGGGGATGCAGAGATCCACCCACAGCCCATGGGGATCCATGGGGATGCAGAGATCCACCCACAGCCCATCGGATCCATGGGGATGCATAGATCCACCCACAGCCCATGGGATCCATGGGGATGCAGAGATCCACCCACAGCCCATGGGATCCCTGGGGGATGCAGAGATCCACCCACAGCCCATGGGATCCATGGGGGATGCAGAGATCCACCCACAGCCCATGGGGATCCATGGGGGATGCAGAGATCCACCCACAGCCCATGGGATCAATGGGGATACAGAGATCCACCCACAGCCTGTGGGGATCCATGGGGGATGCAGAGATCCACCCACAGCCTGTGGGGATCCATGGGGGATGCAGAGATCCACCCACAGCTCATGGGGATCCATGGGGGATACAGAGATCCACCCACAGCCCATGGGGATCCATGGGGGATGCAGAGATCCACCCACAACCCATGGGGATCCATGGGGGATGCAGAGATCCACCCACAGTCCATGGGATCCATGGGGGATGCAGAGATCCACCCACAGCCCATGGGATCCATGGGGGATGCAGAGATCCACCCACAGCCCATGGCAGACATGCCCACACCTGAGCAGGTGATGCCTGGAGGATGCTCTGATCCAGTGGAAGACCTGGTGAAGAGACGCCCCCTGCTTCCAGGCTGGAGCAGCCTGCCCTTGGAGGACTGCACTCCGTGGAAGAGTGACCCACACTGCAGCAGTTTTGGGAGGACTCCTACTCGTGAGAGTGCACTCACACTGGAAATGTTCATGGAGAACTGTCTCCCATGGAAGGGACCCCGTGGTACAGCAGGGGTAGGACTCCTCTCCCTGGGCACAGGAAGAAAACCATGGGTGATCAAATTGACCAAATCCTCACGCTCTGTCTCCCTGCACTGTCAGGGGGAAAGAAGAAGGGGCTGAGGAAAAAAAAGGGGTTTTTGAGATCTTATTTTACTTCTCATTATCCTCCCCTGATTTTGTAAGTAATAAATTTGTACTTCTAAGTTGAGCTTGTTTTGCCCTTGGAGTGTTTTCTCCCAGTCCTTATCTCACCTCATGAAGCCTTAATTAATTTTTTCTCTCCTCTGCCCAGCTCTGGCAATGGGAGTGGGGTGGGGGTGGTAAGTGAGCAGCTTTCGTGTGTGCCTGGAGTTTGGCCAGTGTCAAACCTTGAAACGACCCAAAGAACCTGGTCTGTTCCAGCTCTGTAGCCCTTCCCATGGAGACTCTTCAGGTATGCATTTTTGTCTCTTGCATGCAAAGAGGCCCTTCACAAGCCATGTATCTACACACAGCATAAAAACACAGCAGTTCTGTATGTGTCTGATAAGTATAGTAGGTAGGTGCAGTGCCAGGTTAAGCATTAATGTACTTGTCGGTTCTGAGACTCTTGCATGATCTCTGCTGGCCAGTAAGTGGTCATTCACACCAGGACTGCCACCTCCTGTAATCCTGGAAGCATCAGACCTTTGGTCTTGCTGATTCATTGTGTTTGAGTTGCCTGCTTTTTCCTTAAGGGGATATGCCTTCCACATCTGTGTTTTTCCCTTGTGGTCCCCTGAGCTGCCAACTATTGTCATTGCAACAATTTCTCTTCTGCCTGTGTTATTACTTATTTCATGTGGCTCCCATTCATGTACTCCCAAAGCTTAGCAACAGCCTTCTTGGTAAGACTGAGCCAAGGTCACCCAGCTTTGCTGCACCAAAGTGGCTCTGGGGTCAGAGAGCTCGACTCAGAGGCTATGGGTTGTGCTTTATCTGTAGTGTAAGTTATCTAACTGCTTACATTACAACAGCATTTTGTGTAGCTTAGAATTCAGACACCTTAAATTAAAACTCTGTAAATATTTCATTCTGTAGTCTTTATCAGATATGACAAAGAATTTTATTTATAGGCTATAGCCCTGAATTTTTATTCTGTCTCTGAGAAAGGGAAATCCTTTTGAGGTCTGGAATCTGCATGCATGTATATATGCATTTATTTTTTTTACAAATCTGATTTTGGAGGAGGGATTTGGTTACTATCCTGACATTCATAGGAATAGAAATTATATACTAGTAGCACATCTTAAATGTAGACACATTTTAAGATTTTAGGAGTAAGTGTTACAGGACAGCAAGATTGCTATATTTCCTGAGCATTTTGAGCTTTATTGAGCAGATGGGAAGGCACAAGGAGTGTGTAGAAGTTTGTAAAAATACTTGTTTTTCCTAATGGTGATTTCTAGACCTGATTGGTCTAGACACTGTCTGTCTCATAAGAGGAGGAGAAAAATTCCTGATGAAGACTGTGGAGGGCACCAGCTGTTTCATACCCTTGAGGTCAGTGTATAGGTGTAAAAAGCAAGTATCTAGAAGAAAATAAAGAACAGGAGACAAGTCAGCTAGATTTTGGAATATGGAATAGAGAGGTATGCCAGAGCCTGAAAAGTGAAATGGAGAGAGAAATAGATTTTGAGCAGGGTGGGAACAGCAGCACTAAAGCAAACGTAGGAGTTCATGCAATAAGCACATTCTACTTTCCAGAACCAGAAATCCTGTAGGTATTTATATCACCACAAAACATTGGATCTAAACCACTGTATTCAGACACTTTTTCCTCTCTATGACATAATTCTTCAGTGGGATTTAGCATGTGTCAGGCTGTGATTGCATATGCTTGTTTGTTTTCACTGAGCACCAAACTTCCAGCCAAAACTTTTGGTTTATTCTGAAAATAAATGAGTCTCTGTGACATTGGTGTGAGTCTGGCACTTGTACCCATTCTGTCATAACAGACTGCACAGATTTCCATTTCAGCCCTTGGCAAAAGAATCTGTGTGCCCAGTTCTCACTGATCTGAATGCGTATCAGGCATTTAGGGATGTTTTATGGGCTGAGAAAGTTGAAAAATGAGAGTGACAGATTTGTTTCTTTCCTTTTTTGAATACTGCTTTCCTTTTGTTTCTCTGGTGAACTTAGAAATGAGAACTCTGGGCTGGTACTTATTAACTTCTTGTAATTATATTATGTAAAACTACCATCCAACATAGATATTTCTTTATGAAGACGAAAGGTTATCTGCAGTAGTGAGAAAGATGCATGTCCTTTATTGTTCAAAGAGTACTTTTCAAGTAGAAATTTGATTTTTCTCTCTTGGCACAGTGTAGAAATATATGAACAGGATTTGTCTTGGAAGAAAATTGGATTGTGCTGCAGAGGTGCATTGCATGATAGCAAATGGGCAGTCAGTCATACTACAGCCAGTTTAAAGCAGATGAAGCCCAGTAACAAGTAAGGAAAATCTTGGAATGTGGAGTGTTTGTCTCAGCACAGCCACTGTTATTGGTCTGCACAACTAAATGTCTGTAGTCTCACAATTCCATCACATGCCTGAGAATTAAGTCCCAGCCAAAACACACTTCACTTCATTTCAACCCAAGCCTCTAAGGGGCCAGTTGCCTTGGTAGATGAAGCTGTTACCCAGAGTAAGATAAAAGCAGGAATTAAATCTTGTGTCTGACTTTTGTGCTTGTCTTCAAGAAAACTGACTTAACCTCCTTTTGTCACAAATGATGAGCTGAACCACACTGACTGAGGTGCAAGAAACAACATTAATAATAATGTAGTGCCTGGCAGGGTCATGAGCACAGTGTTAACCCTGAAAAAGAGCAAATAATGAACTCAATACCAGCAGTCCTTGACTGTAAACAGATATTCTGATGCTGTTAATTCAGGTATGTTCTCATCAGATCTCTCTATAAAATTCCAGCTCTAATTTAAAGCAGTCTGTTAATTTGTCAGGCATTTAAGTTCACATCTTCATAAATACTTTAAAAACGAATTCTTTTAACAATACTCACACTGCACTTCTTGACTACTGTAACCATTCAATAATGTCTTTCTGAGCATCTAATGAAAAGATTAGGACACCTGGCCTTCTATCTCTGTTAAATCAATTTTTTTTTGTGCAGTAGATTTTAATAAATAATTTGGAGTAAATGGTCTTGTAAAAGTAATAAAATAAAATCCAGTGCTGATATTGTTTTTATAATGAAATAATACACAAAGAATAGCAGTAAATTTCACGAGAGTATTTATAAAAATTCTTAATAAAAAAAAGAATGTTATGATCTGTGCATTCAGGAATAGTTTTCATTATTCATTTAAGAAGACAGCATTACATTTATGAATGTCTACAGAAAGACTGACAGTAACATTTCTAGGCTTACTCTTAGACTCTGCTCAGCTTAAGTAATACAATTCTTTTATGACCAAAAAAACCAAACAAAAACTAAATAAACCACCCAACACAAAGAACACTTGAAATTTTTCACAAAAGTGCAGAATAAATTAAAGAGAAGAGAAAGTAAGAGATGGCTTTTTTTTTTTCCTATGGAACAGAAATATCTCCAGTGTCTAAAATTTAGGGTGAAAATATTATCCATTTTATTTTAATTATATTAATCTATTTTTCCAGTTTGTGGGGTCATTTAAAAGGGCAAAAGTAAAACTAAAATATAATAAGAACTATATGAATAAAACAGAAATTTATAACCATAGTGAATCTTTTGAATTCTTTTTCTATAAAAAGTAATATCAGAATGTATTTATGGATGGCTTTGGATCTGTTTCAGCTCTTTGACTTCAGCTTGTGACTTCTAATTCTTGAATGAATATATTTATTAATCCAATTACAGATCATGGAGAGCTGCAGCTCAGCAACTCCAAAAAAATTTATTTTCTCCCTGCAGATATGTAGGTATAAGATAAATATATATAATGTTCATGCAGATCTACAGTAGATTATGCAGAATTATTGCTCTGTAAGAGAAGCATGATAGCAATACATTTTTCATGTTCTGAATATTGCAAGTTTCTTTCTCTCCTCAATATTTTTTTCTGTTGTTCAAGTCCCAGTAGAATCTGCTTATACTTTGCCCAAAGCTTCCCCCGTCCATGACTACCTGTTGTTTATTCCACATTTATTTATCTATTTATCATGTAATAGGAAAATGCTTTTGTGTTGAATTACACAAAATGCAGTAATTGACATGAAAGAAGACCTTTTTTTTTAAATGAAAGACATTTTTATCTCGGTAATTTCAATCTTTTATGGTAAGTATTCATTATTTTAAGAGTAATTTCTTGACATCACTGAACAATGCCTGGGACTATAACATTCTCTGACCTTGGAAACCTGTTCCTTTAACAGGTCAAATACATCACCTTGAAAGTCTGATTTGAAATAAATAAATAACCAAACCTTATTAAGTAAAAAATTCAAATTTTTAAGAGTTGTTTCCTAGCTTTACAAAATCCAAAGAGGGTTAAAATCCTGATGATCCCTGTTTCTTTAAAAATTTTGATTCAGATATTCTTTTTTTCTTAGAATACCAGGTAATAAATGACTTTTTCTGTATTATCAGACTGACATCCTTTTGTTTTGTTGCTGTTAGATTTTCTTTGATCATGAAGCTCATATTGCATTATTAAACAAAAGTACTGGAGCCCTGAGGTAGGGACATGGGAAATTCAGCTGAAAGCAGTTTCCATAGACTCCTACTTGATTAAGTTATTTCTGAACAATTTGTTAAAGTTCATTAAATGGAAACATTTGAGCATCACATACTTGTGTGATGTCTGACTTGGCTAATTGTGTCTTCAGGCCTCAAAGGCTGAGCTCAGTGCAAGTGTGGTGCACCTCTGATGAACAAGACAAAAGCAAAAGCATAGCAAAAGAAATTCTGAGCCTTTCCCTGCCATGTCCTTTGCTCCCAGACTTCTCACTGTGTATCAGTCAGGGACAAGTTGTTTTCCAAATGCTCTCTGTGCACAAGAGGTCTCAATCAGCATTTTGGGATGAATGTACCTGTCAATTTGATACCCACAGCCATCTTATCAAAACCAGTCATGCATGAATAAACCAAAGGCAGGACAATGGCAATATTTGGAATCCACAACAAGAACCCATTGTTGCAGTTAAAAAAAAACAATTTAAAATTATTTCATTATTTGTCTTCAATATTAATTAGAGAAATAAAGATATCAAAGTTCACAGAATGTTTAGCTATGTGTGCATATTAGATATTGGATAAAGTGTTGTATCTGTTAAAATGAAAAAAAAAAGCCAGCATAGCCTTAATACAGGCAACTTCAGAAAATAATGATATCTCTATAAGACGACTGTATATTTTCATGTAGCTAAAAAAAATCTCATCATTTCAGTTGGTTTTGCAACAGACACTTTGGCACTGACAAACATACAGGCTTAAGAGGGAATTGAGAATACCCAGGCTGAGGTGTCAGAAAATAATTGCTGCATAAAACAAAAAACAAAAAACAAAAAACAAAAAACAAAAAAAAAAAAAAAAGGTTTTTTTTTTCTCAGAGGTCCCAGCTTTTCTTAAAAACAGACCTATCCTTGCTTGCTGCAGGGGACTTAATTTTTTAAGTTTTGTTTTATGTACAAATAGAGGTGTTCTGCAGACTATGCTTTTCACCTATGAGAGAGTATGAAAAAGTGGGGGGGAAGGAGGGGGGAAGGCCCTAAAGAATGTGTTTGCCCTAAAGAATTAGTGGCAAGACCACTAAAAATCTTTACATTGAATTAATGTAGGTGACTTTTTAGTACATATAGCTTTATGATTTGTATTACAATAATCAATAATTTTGACAAAAGCCATGAAGAAAATAAATAAATGCACTAGATGCTATATTATTTCAGCTATTTAAGAAACACTTTAAACATTTAAGGCCAGTTACTAGTGTAAGTAAATATGTCCTGGAGTGCTGATTCACCAACTATATGTTTTGGTACTTTTGTTTGTTTGTTTTTAATAGGGCATTTCATTTCATTTCATTTCATTTCATTTCATTTCATTTCATTTCATTTCATTTCATTTCTTGTTGTTTCTATGCATAGAATGTGAGTCTTAGCTCTTCATAGAAAAAGGTTATTATTTGAGCTAGATGACATTTGGTAGCAAGGGGTATATTCAGTTTTTCTGGGGAATGAATGAATGGGTAGATGCATCAGCTTAACCTCTAGTGAACCATTTCAAATTGCCCCCCTACAACTCTAAATTTAATTTCTGAAATTTAGTGCACACTGCCTGAAGTTCCAGTCTGCTTTCACACTATTTTTTTATGGGAATGGCAGTTTTAAATTTTGCATGTATCAAAGATATCAGAACATTATTTTTGCCAGTTAGGTTTTGAGGACTTTCACTAATCAAAAGGGCACCTAAAATTGACTGTGGACGTGTGATTTGAAAGTGAACTAATAATATTGTCTGAACAATTCTGATTACAGCCTTTAATTGAATGTTGTAAATGAACAGGGATATTCCTAAATCAGCAAACTTGAAATTAGCAGTTATTTTAAAAATGTTTCTTCCATAATTTAAATTAGGCTTTCTTAACAACCAATTTATCTGGAATTAACAGGGATAAAATTGTGCAAAACACCCCTGAACTGTACATAAACAAAACCAAAATTAAATAAATCATAACAGAACCATTAACTGAATGATTGTCTAGAAAAATGGTTTAAGTCAGCAACAGGAAGAATGCTTCTGGCAACAAACAAGTTGAAACTCCCCAAACTAATTTTTATCATATATTTTGAAGCAGAAGCAAATAGAGCAAGAATCTTTTCTCCAAATTTACTGGTCAGAGGATTGATCCTATGTTTTATCAAAGTAACACAGTGAAATTATGATGACAGTAAATAATTGAATCACACAATAAATCTGTTGGAGATTAATTTAAAAGTAGCAAATAACCTGGCTGTTTTGAGGTTAAAATATTTTTGATTTATATCTAGGAGTGTGCTGCAGGTAACTATCTCTAATTAACACCTCACATCAAACATGGACAGGATGGCACATATGCAACCATTTGGGACTGATGTTAGATCCTCAGAAAAAGCTTTCTATCCTGTCAAGTAATTATAGAGGAGAAGAGAGTGGGAAAAACACTTGTATTGAAATTAGCCATACCAGTGAAGCCTTTGCAATTGAATCAGCAATCGAGGAAAAAAACACAGATGGATTACAAAAATGAACACATTTGGTTTCTAGTCATAAAGCAGATATCAGAGTACTGGATGATCTACAGAGTATTTAATTGCTGTTGTGGTGGGCATCTATCACATTAGTACTGTTATGGATGTTGTTTAGGGTTTCATTTTAGTCAAATCACATAGCTGTACTTGTATGAGTTGTACTGAAACAGGTGACATTACTCACCTGACTAAGCTTAGCAATATTTTACCCATTAGCTCTTAATTTGTGGGTTAAATTTCTTTTCATAAATAGATTATAGGCATCATGTTGCTTCTTGGACATTCATTTCCTTTTTCAGAAATTGTCTTTGAGTGTTGGTTTATACTGAAAGCAAGTAGCCATTATATTTATTATTTGCATTTAAGAAAAAATGACTAAGTAACACAAATTCTGGTTTCCATGGTCAGAGTTTGTCAATAAATTGTAAACTGAAAATAACTGACCTTGGAGGAAAATGATGGCTGTAAAGTAGATAAAAAATTATGGGTATTTTGATAATAATTTTGAGTTATTTATGATTATCATTTCTGTAGGTAGTGTAAAAGGGTTGATTTTCAGATTGGATTAATTTCTTTCTCTTACACACATTTTCTTTAGTAATCAAATTTCATTGCTGGCATTGTGAGTCAAGGTCCACTAACTGATTTTTTTTCTTCTGTGCTTCTGTGGTTTGGTTATTTTCCCCTACTAAACTATATTTACTCCTAAAATAAAATATAGCATATCTGACTGTTCTCTAGTATAAATAAAATAACTATTACTGTGTCTTCATTATGTACACAGACACATTCTATAGGATGGTCTTCAGTATGTTTTCTCATCAGGTTGCAGATGGCACATAGCTGGGCAGGAGTGTTGATCTGCTGGACAGTGGGAATGGTCCACAGGCTGGATCAATGGGCTGAGGACAACAACAGGATGAAATGTAATAAGGTGAAATAAGGGGTCCTGCACTTGGATTCAACAATCCCATGCAGCACTACAGGCAGGGGAAGAATGGTTTGAGGGTTGCTCAAAAAAATCTTGGGGGTGCTGGTCAACAGCCAGTTGGATATGAGCCAGTGTGTGCCCAGGTGGCCAGGAAGGCCAGTGACATCCTGGTCTGTATTGAGTGTCCAGCAGGACTAGGGCAGGGATTGTCCCTCTGTACTCTGCACTGGTGAGGCTTTGCCTCAAGCATTTTGTCCAGTTTTGAGTCCCTCGCTTCAAAAAGGACATTGAGGTACTGGAGCATGTCCACAGAAGGGCAACAAAGCTGGTGAAGGATGTAGAGAGTATCACAGGGTCACAGAATATCTTGATTTGGAAGGGACCCACAAGGATTAATTCCAAGGCCAAATCCTGACCTCTCACAGCACAATCTCAACAATCCCACCATGTGCCTGAGAGTGTTGTCCAAACATTTGAACTCTGTCAAGCTTGGTGCTGTGACCACTGCCCTGGGGAAACTCTTTCCAACACCCAACCATCCTGTGTGAAGAATCTTTTCCTAACATCCCAACTCAACTTTCGCTGGCCAAGCTTCACGCTGCTCTCTTGGGTTCTTTGGTCATTGCTCACCAGAGAGAAGAGTGCTTGTCCTTCTGCTTCCTTTCATAAGGGAATTGGGTTTCTCCAGCCCCCCACCATCCCTTCTACAACTTCATCACTGTGCCCTCTTCATGTAGTCTGCTTCTCAAAATTTCTCATCTTTCTTCTATGTCCTGTGAGGAGTGGCTGAGGCAGTGGATCTGTGAGCCTGGAGAAGAGGAGGCTCAGAGAAAACCTTTCTTGCTCTCTACAGCTGCCTGAAGGGAGGCTGTAACTAGGCAGGATTTAGTCTCTTCTGTCATGTGTCATGAGAAAGGATGAAAGAAAATGGTCTTAAATTGCACCAGCAAGGTTCAGATTAGATATTAGAAAAAAGGGTTTCATTGAAAGAGTGAAAAAGCATTGGAATAAATTGCTCAGGGAGGTTGTGCAGTCTCCTTCTGTGGAAGACTTCAAAAGGTGTCTGGATGTGGCACTTGGGGATAGGTTTCAGGATGATTGTAGTGATGGTGGGTTGATGGTTGGATAGATGAACTTGAAGATCTCTTCCAATGCTGATGATTCTCCGATTATGGGCTTATGTCCCATAGAATAACAGAATAATGACTTTGTCTGAGTTGTACAGTAACCTGTAGCACCAAGAATGTCTTATCTTCCTTTTAAATAGTTATTACATAAATATTTCCAAAACTTCCATAAAGTATACTATGCTTGTAAGCAAGAATCACAGTTTTTGCTTCAAACTCTTAGTTCCTTTACTGAGACATGGTCTAAATCAGAGGACTATTCCTATTTACTTAAGTGGTACTGCAGTGCAAGGGCATGTGCAGGGCTTGTGTCCAGGTTGCATTCTGTCCTGTGGTTGCTGAGATAACAGCATGCCAAATAACTAACTTTTTACTTTTTTTTCATGAAGAAAGAAGATGCTTTAGGAAGAGATAAACAGAATATTGAATTTTCTATCAGGTTGTGAAGCTAGTTTTGAATATCTAATAACAGATCCTATAGCTTAGTGCTAGTATGTTTGATCAAATTTTTCTTTAGGTTGCTAAATATGAGTTATACTGCTTTCCAGAGGTTTTACATCCTTTGTTTTTAATTTCTGCAGTGATTCTTCCTTTCACTCACTGTTTACTTTCATTTACCAGTCATTTTAGTAGCTTGGCTCATTTAGTTTATGTGATGGCACTTGTTTATCCATGACAACTCATGTTATTAATTTCACATATAAAATGCACCATTATGAAAAAAACCTGCCAAAAAGCAGGAGCTATAATCAAATACTTCATACAAAAATGAGTTATTTATCTGAACACCATAAGAAATTATCCATTTTTAAGTACCCAAACCACCTTAGAATTCATCATTCATTCTGTTTTCTCATGTACTGTGTATACCAAATTATTAGCTAACAAAGCCTTTTACATATCAAATGCTAGTTCCAACTGGTAAGATAAATTAACCACTATTAGAAAACGAAAACCAAAACCAACCTAACAACACCCCTCCCCTTCAAAAAACCCCAAACAAACAAACAAACAAAATCACAACCCTCCAATCAACAAGAAAAACTCACCAGCATTTCACCCTGATTTTCTTATATTTTGTTATATTTTGTTTTATATATATATTTTGTTAATATAATATCATGATGAGTCCTTGCTCTTTTCAGTGTAACCCATCTTTTACATATATGTGTGTGTGTGTGTGTAGGTGTGTGTATGTGTGTGTGTATATATATATATCTCCATATGAGTCTATGAGTGTAATGCATGCAAAGCAGAGGTCTAGATTTTTGTAAAATACCTACCTGGAGTTCTGCCCACCCATAGAGAAAAAAGCTATATGTGAATTCAAGGTAGAGAGGGAAAATGTGCAATCTAACTGCTGGATAAAAATGTCCAGGCA
Organism: Oenanthe melanoleuca; assembly: GCF_029582105.1. NCBI lineage: Eukaryota > Metazoa > Chordata > Aves > Passeriformes > Muscicapidae > Oenanthe > Oenanthe melanoleuca. The sequence continues at coordinate 36,935,896 of NC_079337.1, read as the reverse complement.
GCCTTGCTGCAAGCCATTTAGAATCTCAGGATCCTAGAACAGTTTGGGTTGGAAGATATCTTAAAGATAATCTAGATCCAGCCAGCCTACCCTTGGCAAGGCTCAACTAGATCAGGTTGCTCAAAGCCAATCTGGATTTGAGCACTTCCATGAGTGGGGCACACACAGCTTATTTGGGCAACCTGCTCCAGTGCCTCACTACCCTTTATTCACAGTAAATAATTTCTGCCCAATATCTAATCTAAACCTTCTCTCTTTCTGTTTGAACCCTTTCTCCTTATCCCTTTACTACATGACCTTATAAAAAGTCCCTCTCATGCTTTCTGGAAGGCCCTCTTTAAGTACTGGAAGGCTGCTCTAAGGTCTTGGAGCCATCTCTCCTTCAGATTGAAGAACCCCAGCTCTCTCAGGCTGTCTCCATAGAAGGGGTGATTCAGTCCACTGAGTATCTTCTTGACCCTCCTCTGGACTTATTGGCCTTTATATGCTGGGGGCCCCAGAGCTGAATACACTTCTTTAGATGGGGTCTCATGAGAACACATGAGAGGAGGAGAATCAGCTCCCTCGGCCTGCTGGTACCAGTAGCTTCAATAATAATGGTTTAGAAAGTAGAAGGGTACTAAGAGCTTATTTTGAAATCAAAAGACCTGACTATACCACTTTTAAAAGAATTGCAGAATCACAGAATATGCTGAGTTAGAAGGGACCCACAAGGATCATTGAGTCCAGCTCCTGGCCATGCACAGGACCACTCTCAACGACTTTGAGTTCCTGCTGATACAAATCTTAATTGGAAAACAGTTTTGTGAAGTCATGAAATGATAGTAAATACTGTTTTAGTAAAGAGCACCTGTAAAATAAAGGCATCCTGTTTAACTAATATCAGCTCAAGCTTCATTAATTCTCATGAGAAGAATTTTTGTCAGAGCTAGAGCTGTACATAGTTCAATCTTCATATTGGGATTTTTGTTTACATTTAAGCTATTATTTAAAAAAAATATCCTGGATTATGACTGTACTTTTTACATATAATTGGTGACTTTAACTGAAGTCTACCTTCCATTTAACCAGCATTCCACTCCTATCATCAACAAAACTTTGAATTTTGGGGGAAATCCATGACGAGATTAAACTGTTGGCAGCTCTGACAAGGCAACATTGTTAATGTTGCCATGGCAGAAATTCCACATAATTTAGTACTAAAGGCCTTTGTTGTTTTAGTGTTTTGTGCTTTTATGTATTGCCTGAGTCCTGTGTATGCAGAGATAACATTCATATGTATCGCATTGCAACTCTTGCTTTACTTTGGATTTTTAAATGATTCACAACAAATTCAATCACACTGTATGTCTTCTAAAGTACGGTACTCTATGAATAACCAAGTCCCTAGGGTAGGCAGAAAATCATTGCACGTACATTTGAAATAACTTTCAGTATTATACAAGTGAGGATGATGATGGAGTTGTATGTTCTAGAGTATAAGAATATGATAACGTCATACGGTCATTTGAATAAATGATAAATATGCTCCCACTATCTTAACAAATGAAGCAATTTAAAATGTAAGTTGAACAACAATAAGGGCTCAGGAGGGATAAGACAAAGCAGAAAATAAAACCAGAGCTAAGACAGCAACAAAAGACAGAAAAGCAATGAGCTCCAAAGGAAAAAGATGGAAAAAACTCCCAAGTGTCATATCCCAGTGTGACCCTGCTCAGGATTATGCATACTGAATGGTGTTCATGGGTATTTAGAGAATGGAAGCATTGTTCATAGCTCTGACATAAGGAGTCAGAAGATATTGTAGGTCGTGAAAGTTACTGGCATGCAGACACTTCTCTGAAAAATATGACTGACCAGTCACATATCAAGGTTAACAGTTCTTTGCAAGGATGTATAAAACTCTAGAAAAACAATAAAAGGAGTTGTGTTTAGCTACTGTAAATATTAAAGTTTTACAGAATATGAATATGTGCTCAAAATGGAACAAATCCTGTGCATATATGCGGGAAATCCTTTTTTTCTGTAAACATGAGGGTCAATTTTAAAGTCAGACAAAAAATAAACATCTCAAGAAGTAAATATATGAAGAAGTTACTATTTAGATGATGAAATAAATCTCTCAATGGTAAATTATCTTTTATAAAATTATAACGCTTTGGTCATTAGACTAATGGCAGTTTCCCAAACGTTTACCAAACTCAACCAGCTCCTAAGAATTAAACAGTTTCTGGCTAACTCTTTCCAATGCACATTTGTAATCCTTTACTCACTTTTACTGTGAAGTTTTGACCCACTTTTCGTTTGAGTGACTCATAATAAAGTGGCCAGATGAGAGAATTAGAAGGAAAGTGTAAGACCATCCCTCCACTGCCAAAGCACATGGGCTAGTGTCAGAAATTCTAACTTTAGGTTTGCAATATTTAATGCTGCAGCTGTTAGTAAAGCCAAATTAGTTGCAACTTTGGAAATTTTATTCTGTGTTGCAGAAAACCCCAGTATTACGTAAGTGGAGTCTCTGGGTTTTCTCTAGGGTTAAGATTAACAGATTTCCATTTCTCACGTGGGAGCCAGAAATTAACCTCAGCAGGTAATCCTTGCTTCATTTACTATGGTGATTATGACTCTTTGCTGCCCAGGAACCATTACCCATTCTCTTGGCATTTCTCTGCTTTAATACTGACTGGATTTCAATCTTGGCTCATTTATGGCCAGATTTTGACATCTCAGTAGCTGCACAGGACAACATTTTAGCAGAAGTTTGCTGACCTTGACAATTATTTATAGTTTCAATTTTAATTGTGTCATAATGCTAATTCCTCATCATCAGATCCCAATGCAAATGGTATGTCTTGCTCTTTATCAGAACAAAAGACTCACTTGTGTCTCAACTTCTCCACCAAACACAAAATGTCTGAGTCACAAGACTATTGTGTGAGAATGTTACAGGTTTTACATCTTGTAATTCTTTCCCTATGATTCTTTCATGCACATTCCAAGGCTCCATCTAAAGCTTCCTAAAACCTAAAATCATGGTCAGCAGAAAGCAGCAGTTCTGCCTGCAGCATATTTTTCATTTTCCTCACTTAACTGAGAGTGCAATTCTTTCACCAAATCTTGTAAAAATAGTATGATTTAATTTTCCAATTTCTGGGTAGTCAAGCACTCTTTATCCCAATTTTCTTATGCCAACTCCCTTCCAGAGGAGTGCTGGAGTTAGTTGCCCCTCCGCCTCTGGTAGATGGAAGAGTAACAAATTTTCAAGGAAGGACAACAAAAATATTTTCTTTACACTAGCCACCCAGGATAGCCATTTTCCCAGAAATACACACGGAAGGAACTACACAACCCTCACACAAATTCCTTCAAAGGAAATTTGTGGCAACATTTTCAAAAGTTAATACAACCTCCTCAGAACAAAGACATGGCAAAAGAAGAACAGCACTCCAATTCTGACACCAAAATAATGTTATGATCCAATTAGAAGAAATGATTCTGCTCAAATGAAGATGCAGACAAGACCACGTGCCAAAGCCAATTGTACGGATTTTGTTTGACAGGAAAAGTGAGGTAGAGAGAGAGAAAATAGGAAGCGAGAAGGTGGGAAAAAAAGAACGAGAGTCAGAGAGATAGGCGAGACTAAGAAAAAGATATTCCTACCACGTGGATTCCTGAGTATCCTGCTGGTCCTTCCTCACCTTGGTCTTTTCTGTTAGCATTCCAAGTTGTTCTTCTGGATGTACCATTTCTTTTGTACAGTCCACAGCCTGGGTACTCATTGGGTGTAGATGCTGTTCTCATAATTTGAAAATGGCATGTGCATAAGAACTTGCTCCCCTCCCCCCAGTTGTCCATGGTGGGAATTTTGGTCCAGATGCTAAGCAAACCTTTGCCCCAGTTAGGCCTGGAATTAGCTGCTTCCTGCTGTGCCATCTGCACTTATCTCAAGTTCTGCTGTGGTGACCTATGGGCACAGTGTTTTGAGAACTGCATTCTTTAAGTCTTCACAGTCTTAAATTACTTCAACTGAAAAGACAGTAGGATTACTGTGATACCCATCATATTAATTTCAGGCCTATATAAGAAGTAGCAACATTATAATGCAGAGTTAATCTGTTATAGTTGTGTCTATGTGCCGGTGCACTTATTTAAAAAAAATATTTTATGTTGGTTTATAGGTTTCTCTGGCCTGAGAAACAACTTTATAAAAATTTCCACTAGTTCCCCACTTATTTTCTCTATGAAATTAATGTCTTCTCATCCAGCTGCAGTCACACTTCTGAGTGCAATGCAATATAGCATTAGGTGACAGCTTCAGCACTGAGAGCCAATTCCTGAAGGGAGAAGGCTGCTGGGTTTCCTTGTTCTTGTTATCTCCTTCACTGTTAGTGACCTTTGCTATTTTGACAAGTGCACAAGCACAGCCTTGTAACCCAGGGAGTATTGAGGTACAGCTGTAACAGGCTTACAGGATTTATGTTAAACTAGCAACACAGACTTCGAATACACTGGTCTTGACCAGCTTGGAGCTGTGTTTCAGCTTGTAATAGCAACGATCAAGTGACAGGTGATTATTACACCTCAGGTTTTTAGCTTTTGCTTATTACCTCTGTTTAGCTTTGTGGTGAAATGTCATGTTATATGACTTTTACAATGAAGTGACAGTAATAGCAAGTATTTCCTCTTTGTATACTGTCTGTGGCCCTGAACAACACTACAGGATTGGCAAGTACAGGCATGGGGTGACTGCAGGCACTTCAAATGTAAGGGCACCAGCTAATATTGGAAGCCTGAGGACCTCACCAATGGGCATTGCTAGTCATCAAAGAGATGCATCATTAAAAACTGTGCAAAACCAGTTTAAAGACGACAAATTTAAAAAAAAACCCACAACCCACATTTCCAAGTAGGTCAATACACCACACTCTTGCAGACTTAAACACAGACTTGCAAACCAAAGAAGAGCAAACCATACAGCATATTAGCAAGTGTATGAAAGTGACACCCAGCTATGCTAAAGTGAGGAAGAAGATAATATTTTGATATGATATTTCTCTGGTAAATGAACTTGGAATTTTCACAGCTCACTGTACTTCCTTCCCAGATCATCACCTTTAAGACCCAAAAAGACAGTGGAACAGTGAGCATAACATCAGAGAAAACTACAAAGGGGTTTAAGATATTTTTAATGTAGTTTTAAATTAATCTGAAGTGAATTAACTAATTCCAATAAATGTTTGCAATTCCCAGACTAAATTTTTTTGATGTTTGAAGCTTTCTGTTTACCATTCTGTCAATGTTGTGCTTTGCTGAGTTAAAAATACTTGATTTTCTGTGAATTTTCAACTTCTGGTAAAGTTTCTATGAAAATAGTCTCATTTGCTTCTGCATTCAGACAAATTTCTCAAGTTTTCCCTAAATAGCTGTCATTCAATTTCAAAAAAAGGACAGTATTTTTAGAGAACTTCTCTCATATCTTCTACAAACTTTTTTCCTTGGTGAATTTCATACTTGTTGAGACTTACCTAGAATTCCTGCAATCTCTAAATATTATTTACTACAAAAAAATGCATTCTGTAACTAAATGTTTAGATTTTGTTACATTTTGATTTAGTTTCCCATAACAATGGCTACGTAAATTATTTCTTTTTTTTGTGTCTATTTTTTTTTTTACAGCAGATATTCAGATGTGCACAATAAAGCAATTTATGTACTTTATGTCTTTCTGTCATTCCCTATTCAGAAAATATCTTACTGAATATGATAATGCTATGTACTTATATGCAATCCATACTGTGGGAACATATATTTTTTTATTTTTTAAGAACAAAACAGGTTTTTGAATGTGTTCTGACATTACATAGTGGCCCTTCCCATTCATATCACATCACTATGCTCAGTGATATATCAGGCATTTATCTTGCAAAATGTACACCCAGAGGCAAAAAAATGGTGAGGGAGACAAAGTAAAATAGGGGAAAAACCAGTTTTACATAAAGTTGGTATTTTTGATGGCCTGAAATCTTGTTTTGCAGCTGATTATAACCATTCTCCCAGTACCACATAACCCTCTGAGGCAGTCCAATCCTCTACATGTTCTGTATGCTCTGCTCTTTTCATCTGCAAAACAAGAGTTGTGAGGTCCTGCTTTGGTGAAGGTAAGCACAGAATTCTTTTTCCTGATGCATCATTTTACCACCTCGAACTATGTTAAAAATATCTTCAAACTCTCAAAATTTGTCACTGATTTTATTCTGCTTCCTGGTGCATATCTGTTTTGTCTCTAATATTTGCATCTTTTCACCTGTTCTCACATTTTATTTTCTACAGAGACCTCTAACAGTGAACTCTGCACCTAAATTGTCCTTTACATCTTGAAATGTGTAACTTAAACTCAGTGTAAACATGTTTTTTTTCAGTAATTATTTTACTTTTGTAATTATACAAATAACGAACTGTATTAAAAAATAAAGTAAAAGTTAGGTGAGGCAATAAGTAACGTACTGAAATGATCCATACTTCTTAAATATACTGTTTAATGACATCTCCTCCCACTTTTATGTGGTCTGCTTATTTCTGTTGTTTTTATAAATCATACACAGAAGTGGGTTTACAAGCTGTCTTGGTTTAGGAATGTTGCTCTGGAATTTGGTGCTCCCACTGAGACTTTCAAACCATGTGCAGCTCTTGCTCCCCCTCTTCCCCCTTTCCCCTGAGCAGGCTGGAGAGGAGGAGTCATAAAAGGCTGAGATAGGAATAATTTACTGGAAGGAGCAATGGGATAAGAACAGCAACAGCAACAAAAGAAAGCAATGATGACATGAGATTCTCCAATAGCCCACTGTCTCCTTCACCACACATGCCTGCCCTGAAAAGAGCCCTTTCTCCCTTGAATGGGGTTCTTTCCCCTTGGCCCTGGCAATGCTGTGAAGGGTATAAAATAATCTCCAGGTCCTAGCCATTCCTTGCCCTGCTACAGCAAAAATTAAGCCTGACTTGGGCAGAACCAGGACAAAGGCTTAACTTGCTTGTGCAATGTGACAGCAACTATTTGCTTGTACTGCATTCAGTAACAGGTGTCTTATTTTTCAGTGTGAGCAAGATACTTTTTAACATTAAAGTATGGTTGTATCTTGACAAAAAATTTCATACTTTAACTTCATTTAGGGTTTTTTTAGAGTATCAATGTTTAATTTCTGGCAATTTATCATTTTTCAATATTGGATGAAATATACTCTTAAAATGGTAGATACTGGGCCAGCATATCCTATTTCTAAGATTTTCTTTCACTGCCATCCCGGTTAAAAACAACCAAAGTACAAGAATTCTAACTTGGAAGAATGTCTTGAAAAATTAACAATCTGGTAGACTGTTTAACCAGACAGTCCATTAAAAGTAAAACAAGCTTTTATTATCAGAATTTTTCAAAACCAACTGCACTGAGGAAAAGTGCTGTTTCCAACTAAAACATGTGAAAAATACTGACAGCTGCCTTTGCATGTATTTTGAAGAAGAAGCATTTTCTAAATATCAGCAGTGTTTGAAATATTGTGAAAGTTTTGCCACCAGCCTCTACCCAAAAATGGAAGAGTGCATATCTATTGACATAAATATTGTTAATATGTTTAGACTATGGTCTTCTACTTACTTTGAAAATTTGCAATACATTGTATTTCTAAGAAGTTTCCTTAAGCTAAATGAATTGAGTTGCTGGTAGAGTGAAACATAAGAACATTATCTAGAAAAGTTTTTATCTTTTGTTGCTGATAATTGCAGATGAAATTAAATGAAACACAGGATATTTTTCTGAATTTGAATATTCACTTTTTACACTTTTGATTAGTAAGAAGTGGCAGTTAAATTGTGATATCATGGACTGGATAATATATTAAGAGTGGAACAAATTAATTCAAGTGGATATTTCATTTTGTAATAAAAATGGAAACTCATTAAGTAGATACAAGTCATAATTAGATCCTAAGAAATATAGCTAAGGGAAAATATTGAAATATCAGGAGAGTCTGTCAGAATCTTGGGAAGCTGGCATGTATAGTTTTAATGTAAATGGAGTATAAACAACAGATATTTTAAAAAATTTTGAGAAAGGCAAAGAAAAACTATGCTAGCTGCCATAATAAGCATAATTTCATCATAGCCAGGATGACATGTTATATATTGACTTCTCCTTCCTCATCAGTTTTTTTTTTTTTTTTTTAAGTGGAAGATATTCAGCAAATTTCTGCTTCAATTGCAATAGAATTCCCAAATAGCTTGAGCTCATTAAATTCTCCCTAGCTTACACTTTTGATTTCAACCCTTTCTTACCTAATTAACTAATAGTTCTTTTTTTTCCTTAAAGTTGTAATGAGGTTACTTCACAACCTTCAAAACAAAAAAGTCCGTGCTTTATGACTTATTTTCATCAAGTATCATGAATGGCATTAAGAACATCAAGGTCTTTTGAATTTAATAAAAAAATCAGATTTTTTGCATAATTCAAAATACTTTTAAAGATGTATTGGCACTTATTACAGAGCACTTATTGTTTTGTTAGTATATAAACAGTCATATAAACATCCACAGTAATCTTGCTACTTATATTTCTTTCTTCCAGTACATACTTCATCTCTATTTTATTTGGGTCTTAGCAGAATTTTTCTCTGATAAAATCATTTAGCCTTCAAGGAAAGCCTCAATATAAACATATTTTCCTTTTTTTTGCCTCTTCCTCTTCCTCTTCCTCTTCCTCTTCCTCTTCCTCTTCCTCTTCCTCTTCCTCTTCCTCTTCCTCTTCCTCTTCCTCTTCCTCTTCCTCTTCCTCTCTTTCGGCTTTTCACTTTCACTTTCTTTTTTTTCTCCTTTCCCCCAGAAGAAACAGGGATTGAAACATAGTTTTGACTGTCTTTTCACAAGGTTACAAAGAGAATTTGCTGACCTGAAATGCAGAAGCTGTTTTCTAAACTTTCAATAATAAAATGTATCAAATCAGGAAGTTTTACCTTTCATTGGTGCATTCTTTTTGTCTCCTTCAACATGCATTTTCATGCCTTTCCTTCCAGGACTTTGTTCTGTTCCAGTCTTCTTTTCCAAACTGTCTCATTTCCCCAAACATAATTGTATTTCTTTTGCAAAAAACACTATATTACGTGATTTTAAATTAGTGGTAATACAATTCTTTCTGGTTCATGAGTTTTTGTCAATTCAAATTATTTTTACTTTCAAAATGTTGTAGTGAATGTTATCTCCTACGAGCAACTAACATTTTGTTCATTTCATTAAAACTGTTTCATTCAATAAAGTTTTCTCAAACAGTCCTTGCAATCTACTTATAGTTGCTCCATCAACAGAAAATGTGATTTATTTCTGTATGTTGATTCCAGATGGTTCCCAGCAAAGCATATGTAGCTATGAATCTTGTACAATTTTTTAATATTGCTGTAGTCAGTACTCTCCTGTATGCATCTTCTTTTTAACTATGAAATTTAAGAAACATTTATAGCATCTTGAATCTTATGATCTACACATTATTAGATGGAGAGTCAGAAATATTAGATATTATAGCTGCAATTACTGGTGTTGAGGAGTTCTGATAATATAAGAGAGAACTTAAACCAGGAGATTTCTTTATCAGAGCACTGTGAGTTCCTCTACATGTGTTTGTTTTTCTCGTCATGCTAATAAAAAAATGTTTATGCTGTTATGAAATTACAGCTTAAAAGCTGTTGAAGAAACACAAGGAATTTTAAGTAGCATCTCCAAAAGGAGAAACATGAAATTATAGCAGAAATTGAAAATGCAAGCGTGGGGCGGTGTCAGAGGCTCCATGGATATAACTCAAAAATTATCAATATTGTGACATTAAAGAAATGCAGCCTTGGAAACTGTTTTCTTTTTCAGGTTTTGGGGATTTTTTGAGGGTAGGGAAGTCACGGAGGGAGGGATTGCTCTCTTTTTTAATAAAGAAGACAGGAAGAAAATGTAAACCGTAGCACATGTGGAAAATTAAGATGCAACATGAATTATCAACTAATGAAGTCAAAGCAACTATTCTACTTGTGTTAACAACTGTGAAATGACTGACAGTGACTTGAAGAGTGAGAAAGAAGATATCATTGTCATAAACACTATATTCTTCCTGCAAAGAGAAAGTGAGGCCACCTTAATCATAGCTAGCAGTAAACTGCTTCCAAAGAACACAGGACTTTGATTTCTTGCAGTTCCTTCTAGTACTACCTCTCTGGAGTACTAAAAAGTTAAAAATCATTGGAGAAAAGCATCAATAATGCAAAGTATCTTTATTTCAGTATTGATTGAGATAGTATTGGGAATTATCTGAATAACTGAGCAATTGGAACTGCAAAAGTTAATACAATTGTACCAAAAATACTAACAACCATATGACTAGACTGCTTAGATTTGGATTAACTGTAAACTTTGACTTTGTTTAAAATTGTCCAAGTGATTGATCTGGTAAGAGTGGCCCAGAGGGCAGGCTGTTAACATGAATGCAATGTCATTTTCTTAACAGGAATAATATTTCTAACAGGTAGCTCATATATCTGCAAGGAAAATGGTCAAGTGTGACCTTCTGGAGGCAGAGAGCATAATTTTGCAACATAATGATGATTTCCAGGCTTGGGGTTCTCTCAAAATTTTCATACAAAGGAATTATTATTTTACAAATGACAATCAAAATTTACTGAAAACTGATAAATACCAGGACCTGCTGAGAAATAACGTGTTTACGTATGAAGAGATTATTGCAATACACATATTTCTCTCATACATCATTTTTCTCCATTCCCTGATATTGTAATCAATGAAATGAAAATATTATAATTCTCTGTGATACAAAGAATTTGCCTTCTCTGAAAAGTCTACATTACTAATGGTTTAGTTAAAAATATAATTTATTTGCTAGAATTCATAGTACAATAAAGAACATTTAGGAGGGATTTTTGGTTTTGCTGTTTTTTTTTTTTTTAATAACAGAATTTGTAGGCAGTGGTGGTCACAGAGATCCTCAACACAGAGATCCTTCACCTGGAGAGACAGTATGTAGAATTAAAGAGCAGGGTATGTACCTAGCAGGCAGAATATCCCTATACTGCTGTAATAGAGCATTAATGGCTACCTCAGGAAGACACAGTGGGTAGGGCTCCTCTTAATTCTCTTTTGACCTCTGCAGACAGTGAATTATCTGAGACTTCCATTACAGTTAATTGAAAAAACCTAGCATCTTAAGTGACTTATCTGATTCTGAAACTGGTATTTAAAATCGCTTGTACTACAGAAGTAATTGTCTCCTCTTCTAGCTGTAAATGGATGAGTAGCAGAAAAACATTATGCTGTGATTTTTCTATCTCCCATTTGTGCAAGGTGTCAAGAAATTCAGTACTCCTTTTAAAGGTCTGATATTTTTCTGTATCTATCAAAATGATATCTGGAAAAGTCATTTCCTATATATATAATGTAATCCTGGTAAGGGTAACTTCACAGCATATACTCCCTTTGTACTGCAGTCAGAGGTTGCAATTCTTAGTTCTTTGAGAGATCATTCAAAAATAAAGGGTTTCCCATACATTGGAAGACATTTAGAAGGCATTCAACAGCCACATTTTAGCCCAAAGTTTGTTGTTTTCTTCCTGTTGGTTAACTTCCAGAAACTGAAAATTTTAAGATACCTTTGTAATACAAAGTCCTACATTTCCTATTTTTAGACTTATTTAATGGGATGTGTATCTCCCATAAAAATCAGGTTTCTAGGTGTTTTTTGTCACCTCTCTTGCTTATAGGAAGCCAAATTTCACAATAATCCTTGTGTCTGTATGTCTATTGAAAGGGTGCATCTGAAAAAAGGACAGCATGTATTTGTCTAAACATAAACTCTGTTTCAATATAAAAAGAGGAAGAAATTCCTTAATAAGTCTGAAAGGTTGTTATATTTCTTAATTAAGAATAATGATAAAAATATTTGGCTTCACTTCTAGCTTCTCTTTCTGGGAACTCCTGTCATGGTCAATTGTCTTTTTTAGATCTTACTATAAGATTAAGAGAATGCAAACTCCAACTATTCACACCAAATTTTAAAAAAATTCTAAAATGCAGTCTTGAATGACATATTACTAAACTGTTAATGTGATGCTCATTCCTTGACTTTAGATATTGTCAGTTGACATGGTTATGTTAAAACTGGAAGGAGTACAAGAAACAGTAAAAAAAAAAAATTAGAAAATACAAACAGTAATATAGATTTTCTTCTATGTAAAAATTTATATGTGATATATATTTACATAAAATTAGGGGGGAAATGTTTCCATTATAGGGAACATTAATTTGAGAAATTTCTGTATGTGAAATTATTTGCTAAAGCTGGGAAAGTGCTGATGAGGTATAATGGCTAAAAATTCTAAGTATCAAGGGATAGTTACTACTTGGACAGGACAGACATATTTTTCAAGATCAGATCATGCTTGTAATGGAATGAAATAACTTGACATTCTGGCATAATGCTTGCTTCTTGCAGGACAAACACAGCTGCTTAGATCTCTAAAATATATGATGTTATATACTTTCAAGAACAAAATTAGTAAAATAAAATATGTAAAGGCAAATACTGTTCTGAAAATTAATTTTTGAAATCTCAGAAACTTGAGAGTAACCTGCAAACCTAAATTTAGGTTCTTATGACTAATTTCTTTGTTCAATTCAAAATAAAGTGCATTGTGACAGCATTTTCATGACCCCTCTCTGGACATGGTCCAACAGACTTCTGCCCTTCCTGCTGAGGAGCCCAAAGCTGGATGCAGTTCTCCAGGAAGGGTCCCATAAGAGCCAAATAGAATGAGGCAATCATCTCCCTTGCCCTGTTGGACACACTACTTTGGATGCAGCCCAGGACACATTCATCTTTCTGGGCTACAAGTGCACATTGCCACATCATGTCCAGCCTCTCACCCACCAGCACCCCCAAGTCCTTCTCAACAGGGCTGCTCTCCATCTGTTCATCCCCCAGCCTGTGCTAATACCAGGGCTTGACCCAACCCAGATGCAGCACCTTGCTCTTGGTCTTCTTAAACCTCATGACAGTCCAATAGGATCCACTTCTAGACCTTGTCCAGGACCCTCTGGACAACATTCCATCCTTCAGTGTCAACAGCACTCAGCGAATTTGCTTAGGGTGAGCTCAGTCCATTTGTCTATGTCATTAATGAAGATAATATTGAATAACACTGGTCCCAATACAGACCCCTGAAAGTCTCCACTTGCCACTGATGTTTTTTTGTGACTGAACAGTTGATCACTACCCCATGGAGGCAACCATTCAAGCAATTCCTTATCCACTGAGTGGTTCACCTATCTCTCTTCAGCTGAGAGAAATAGGTTGTGAGGAACCATGTCAAAGACTTTGGAAGTCTGGATTGATGAAGTCACCTCGTAATAGAAGGCCATAAAGTTAGTTATGAAGAACTTGCCCTTAGTGAAGCCAAGCTGTCTGTCTAGAATGTCCTCCCTGTCCTCCATGTGCCTTAGCACAGCTTCTAGAAGAATCTGTTCCATGATCTCCCCAAGAACAGAGGTGGCACTGGTAGCTGGTAGTTCTCAAAGACATTCTTTCTACCCTTTAAGTATGTGGGTACTTTTTCCAGCCACCTGGGGCTTCACCTGACTGCCAGGACTTTTAAAATACCATGGAGACTGGCTTGGTAACTACAACATCCAATTTCTCAGGACTCTGGGATGCATCTCATTGGGTTACATAGACTTACATACATTCAGATTCCTAAGGTGGTCATGAATCTGGATCTTTACCTACAGTGGGAAACATTTTTCTCACCCTGGTCTCTGCTGTCCTGGCATCCATCCAATCAAGAGTTGTGGAAAGAGAAGTTGCCACAAGACTGAGGCAAAAATTGTTGAGCCCCTCAGGCTTCTACTCTGTCTGTAGTTCACTTTAGCTGGGCTGCCTTCTTAGAGGAAGACTGTTTAATTCCTGTGAAATATTCCCCTGATATTTGCTTGGTTAATTTGTGTTGTTTATTTGACTTACAAACATTTAGGTTTTTTAAAAAATATTAGCATATAAATTCATTGAGATAACTGCCAATAAATTTTAGGATTTTTCAATCAGCAGCTTTCTATATTCTATTTTGCACTTCAGCTATTTGCAAAAACCTTTGTTGAAGAAGATTGAGTAGGTTTCCATTCTTGAATCTTAGTTAACTGAATCTCAATTCCCTTTTTTCATCATTTTACCTCAGACTTGATGAAAGAGCAGCCTGCAATTAAGAGGGTCACTTATTTTTTAATGGTTATATAGTTACATCAGTCTTCAGTCTTCAGGAAATGCCATCATATTCCAAAATTTATTAAAAATGTATATCATCATTAAATGTTTACAACATGTAGATATTGTTATATACCTCTTTGCTCACTAATGGGTTGGAAAGTACTTTATCTTCCTTGTGTGATAAAAGTGATTCATCATGCTGTTTCCTTCTGAGTAAAGAATAGAAATATATATTGACCTCTTCTATCTTCTTCCATCATTAACTGCATTATCATTGCATTCTAGCATTTAGTCTTTTTTAATATATCTTTGCTTTCATATTTTTCACACACTTATTTCTGTTTTGTCTGGTCCTACAGTCCATCGATTTCTCTTTGGTAGTATATGCTCCCTTAATCAATTTTCTGAAGTGATTACTGCATTTTCTTTGGTAACTTTTGTATGTTTATTTTTTAATTAGTTGTAGTATTTACCCTCTACAGAAACAGACTATTTAGATAAGCCATATGGCAGGATAAACAAGATGTCTTGTTTAGATGTATTTTGGAATAAACCTGGTAAAAGAACTGATCTTTCACTGCTAGTAATATAATTTTATTTTCCGGTGACAATTTGAGCCCAGGAATGTGGCATATTCAAGGAATATTATATATATATATATATTATATAAGAGGTTGGTTATTTCCAGTTGGAAAGACACATAACCTCCATATAAAAACAATTGCCTTTATTTAAAATCTGAATTTTGTGTTTTGGAGCTTTTTTAAAGGATTTAAAACTGTAGTTTCCAGTATTCAGTACTTGCAATAATTTGGATTAATTTAGGGTGAAAGGAAACTCACAAAACTGAACACATTTAAGCTGGAAAAGAACTCCAAGATAAAATACAATCTTTGAGTGCCACCTTGTCAACAATACCAGAACACTTTGTACCACATCCAGCTGTTTGTTGAAGTCCTCCCAGGATGGTGACTCCACGACCTCCCTGGACAGTCTATTCCAATGCTTAACAACCCTTTCCATGAAGAAATTCTTCCTCATGTCCTACCTAAATCTTCCCTGAAGCAGCTTGAGAGCATTTCCCTTTTTCCTGTCAGTGGCTGCCTGGGAGAAGGTGCTGACCCCCACCTGGCTACATCCTCCTTTCGTGCTGCTGTAGAGAGCCACAAGGTTTCCCACCAGCCTCCTTTTCTGCAGGCTAAACAACCCCAGCTCCCTCAGCCACTCCTGACATGACTTATAAAGATTAAATCCTTCCATGTTATAGGCTAATTGAAAATTCTTAGCAGCCCAATCTTTCCCAATTCCTTTGCATAGTCCCAGAATGTAGTGAATACACAACCATCGTGGCAATCTTCCTTTGTACTTTATCGAGTGAGATTCTGGTGTTGTATGCAGGATAAAAAGAACCACTCCTAATTAAATCATGGGCAGTTAAAATTCTATTTAGTATTGATCATGCATTTAACAGCAAAGACTCCAAGATACCAGATCACTATCTATTGACATCCTAGCCCCTTGAGAGGCAATTAACAATGAAGCCAGCACTATCGGATTAAACATTTTGCCTGTGGTTTATTCTCTGTGTGGAATTTTCTTCTGGCCTTCTTTGCAAAGGCTGCACTTGGGAATAAACCAACAGTTTTAAGTTAAGGTGCCATAACTGTCATATCAAATAAAACAGACTGTAATTTATTTCAGTACTGATTAAATTATTTTGAAAATTTAAAAGTATTTTTAAAAGTATTTTTGACTGTTTTTACTAAGTATCTTGAATAAACAACCATTTGTGCATCTTCTAAATATTTACATCTGAAAATAACTTTAGTAAGGAGAAATTAGTTTTGTAATTAGGAAATCTATTAACATCATTTAATAATTGCAATGAAAAATTTTAAAGGAGAACTGTCAGGATAAGTATGTATATTCAATACATAAATACATTCAATTATTTGTTTATGATTTTAAAGTAAGAAATATACTGTTAAAAAGAGGCAATACGCTCTCGTGGTTTCATTTATTTAAATTTTGACTAGTGTTGTTTTGAGATTGATTAAAATACATAAAAAGAGGAGCAAATGTTAGAAAAGTAAGAAAATAGTACACATTTGCTTCACGACACAAGAATGATATGTAATTCAAAGCTTTAATTAGATTTATAGTATGCTTAAAATAAACAGTTTATTAATAAACATATAGTAACACTTTCAATCATATCTCACAGAAAAATCTCCAGTGAAGAACTGGAATTTTTTAATAGTAGCCAAAACCTTATTGTAATATTGATGACCAAAGGAAATAGAAGAATAAAAAACTATGATTATGTCACTAAATAAATTAACAGTTAAAGGCTGACTAATGCCTGATGTATTGAAACACAAAGCAGAAATAATAAGAAGAAAAATAAAGGAAAAGGAACTGGAAAAGATAAACATTATCAAATGTAGAGAGCTACCTGTGAGGACTGAATAAATAGATTAAGATTCTTTAATATGGAGAAAGAGATGATTCATGGTTGGGCATTTTAAGAAACCTAGAAACTCATGAAAGCTGTGGGGAAAGAGAACAGGAGTGAAGAGTTCATTGACTCTTCTATACAGAACTAGGTGACACCAAACACAATGAGCGAGGGATAAATTCAAAATAAATAGCAGGAGGGAGTTCCTCAGATGAAATGAGATTAAAATTGAAAAACTGTTTAATCTGCTTGCTAGCCATCTACAGTTTAAAATCATGAAAGAAGAATTAATATCAAGATTTCCAAAATAGCAATAATTTGTTCAGAATCACCAAAATGTGAATTGTGGTAGGCTGAGAAAATTCTGAAGAAATATCATTGCATGCTTGTCCTCTTTTACTTTTTCCTATACATCACCCAATGGCTAACATAATATTATAGGCCATGTAAACTTCTTGTCTGATGTGAACATGCTTGTCTTTTTGATTTAAAAGATTTACTGATCAGAGATGTAAATACCACTGCTCAAGTTTTTAAAAAGAAAAATCATTCAATGAGCTTTTAACTGACTTCCTGCAGGATCTTACCTGTTTGTAAAATTCAGGTAAATTAGATCCTATGAACTCTATATACTCATTCAAAAATGCCATAACAACACTTCTTCCCTGAAAAGCTCATAAAACTTTAATTCCTAATTTTAAAAGATCGTTGTTAAAGACTGGAGAAAATCATTACTGGCTCAAACCAACTAAAGTGTGTTGGGCAGGTCCTGCATGAGTGGAATGGTACACTGCTACACACTCCTGTGGCCAGTAGCCCAGCCCCAGAGTGGCCATAGCCACTGGCACACCAGAAGCACACCTGGAAAGGAGGGTCACAGACCACATGGATTTTATAGCAACTGAAATCATGCTGGAGTTCCAGCAAGTAATATTTATCTCTCTCTCTCCACCTGTCTGCCCTCCCCCTCTTCCTGTCCCCTTCTTTCTCAGAATCTGGGTAAATTAATGTTGGGTTAGAATTTGATAAGTCAATGGTTTTTGAAATTCTTTACTTTGATTGAATGTTGCTTTAAAATTTGCCAAGTACCTTATCCTTTAATGCTTTCTAATAAAAGTTTGTTTAGCATCCTGAGAACTTTGCCATGTTCTTCCTTCTGCCCACCTCAGGGAATCAGAGTACCTAAGACCCCTTCAAGAAACTTGCCAGGCAAATTCAGGGGTGTGCTGATGTAATTTTAACTCTCTTTTTTAACTCTCTTTTTGTGTTATTAATAAATTTCTTCTTATACCCTTTTAAGTTTTAAGCCTGCCTTGTGTCTGCTCCTAAATCCTATCTCTACAATAAACTAAATATATTAAAATTGGCACCAAGTCACTTGGCTTTACAACTGTCAGCCAAGATAATGTAAAACGTTTGAATTGCTGCATTCCCTTACCAATTACATTCCATTGACATAAGTTCAGAAAGTATTTTTTCAGCCAAACAGTTATGAGATTTTAGTCCCATATTTCTTTGGTCTCATGTCTCATCTTCTTCGTGGCTTCTTTATCTTTTTTTCCTCCTGAAGAAATAGGCAAATGTAGTGGTTTTGGTTTGCCAATTCCAGGTTCCCTGGTCAATGCACCAATTAATGTAGTGGGCCAAGTGCCAGTGCACCCACTAAAATTGCTTACTCATTTTTTGCTATAAGATAAGGATTAGGAGAAGAGCAAAAGCAGGCTCAAAACTTTAAAAGGTATAGGGAAAGCTTTATTAATAGAACTAAAAGAAAAAAAAGTAGAAATTAGAATAAACTTTAAGAACGCTTCTCTTCTCCCCATCTTTGAAGGAGAGAACACATCTGTCCCAAAGAAAGGACCAAAATAATGGAGAAAATTACTCAGAAACATATCAAAACACCATCAGAAAATGTCCCCAGTGTGTGGTTTTATTTCTCACTGGGAAGAGAAAATGAGGAAAAAATCTGAATACAAAACATGGAAAGGCCTACTGAAGTTATATTTAAACAGATGAGCTATTATATTTGAAAACAGTTTCAAATATTTTAAAGTAATAATTATTTAATAAAAAAAAGGGTCACAGTTTCCAACAATGTATATTTTTGTCTCTCCTTTCAGACCAATCTAAAAATCAATATTGTGTAGACAATATATATTAAGATTTGGTGATATATAAAGCTTTAGATAATAAGAGAATTTTCTTTTATGGCAATAATTTCAAGTTAATTTTGGGTCACTTAGCTGAATTGTTGCTTCATAAAATAGGAATCAGTATTTCCCTGCACAAGAAAAATAATATAATTATTTAAAAATTTTTAACCTTTTATATGTTCTGGTTGATGAAAGAGAGATTCTCATGTGGTGCCAATTTACTGGTTAAATCTGCTCAGTTGTTCTGTTTGATTCTTCCACTATTTATACCATAGATGCTTTCCATTTTCTACCACATGTTTTTGGAAATGTTTTTGGCCAGTTTTACCAATCTGGAACTGTCCTGATTAATCCAGAGAAGATCCTTGACTTCCATGGAGCTTCTGCATCTACAGCAGTGTATGCAGCAACACTGAATTTTAATTAATTCTTAAATCCAAAATATATTTATTTGCAAACTAAGATGACCACAGAAAAAGAAAACAATTAATTATGGGCTATATTGGATTTGACATTCATATCTGAAAAGTCTGATTGACTTCTGAAGGAGTAAGTTTTCTTGTGTGAATAAAGTAAGTAGATTTTGGCCCAATCAAGCATATTTTTAATTTTTTTTCTTTGCAGGGAAACATTTAAATAACATTCTTCAGACAGCCACACAAAAGAGAGGATATTCTAAATAAAGATTTCCTATTGAGATTGAACTCTATTGTTCCGAGACATTGCAGCACATATTATCTCTTCCTACTGAGATCCATTCTCCCTCCTACTGCATTTCCTAATTGGAACCTTTTTGTGGGAAAAAGTGGCAATTCTGCATTAGGCTTGTAATTTTAAATGTCAGCAAATTATGTCAGTAAGCAACCTTCAGAAGGGCATTTGCATTATTAATTGAAAGTTTCCTATGAATAGAAGAATGTGTAAGTATTCATCTGTAATTCCATTGGGTTATCAAACATGGCATTTCAGGGATAAACACTATTCTCAAAATCTGAGGAGAATTGTCTGAGAAGCAGTTTATGAAATTTTTAAGTTTGGCAGTTTTGGGGTTGTGACTCTCTGTTGGCCAAGACCTTACCTGGGACATGCTATTCACAAAAATGCCAATGGCCATCCCATGCAACAGTATTTTGATCAAAAAAGCAAAGAAAAGCAAGTGTAGTTCTAAAGCAGCTGAATGCAAAACTATGTCCCATGCAGAGAAATAGTGTCTTCCTCTATTTTCAGAGAGGAAGGCAACAAATATAAACATTAGGGGGTGGCAAGGACATCCAACATTTTGTGTGTGGCACTCTGTGTGTTACACCATGTAGATATAGCCTAATGCAATCCCTGGATTTAAAAACATGGGATGGCCCTAAGAAGACAATTGCCTGATCTTATCCCTAAATATTTGTACATAAATATTTGGCATATATTGGCTTACTATACATTTATAGTATAGATCAGGCAAGTATTGGAATCTTTTTTCAATGATTGCCATTTAATTAACGAATAAGGCAAATAAGGAGGCACACAGACATTAGTTTCTTGCATTTGGAAAGGCTGAAAGGACCCCATTTATTTTGTCAAAATGAAGAGGTGATTTGATTATAATCCATACATATCTTCACAGGCTCAAAATATAAATTAATTAATATAGCAGAAAAGGGCATAACAAAGAAAGCTGGCAGAAAGATGAAGCCAGAAAAACTTAAATACACAGTTAGAAAATTGAGAGCATAGTTAATTCTCTAATATAATGGGGAAGGAGTACTTCCTGTATCTCTCCTGTTTCAATGAGAACAGTACCTCTCCTAAAGATAGATTACTGTGTTTTGTGCAACTCAGTTCACTTTACTCGTGATGTTTTAAAATATTTATTTCAGGATAAATAAATTACTTTCCTTTGGGGTTTCTTTAGTTTTCCTTGGTTCTTTTTTCCCCTAAGTGAAATAATCTACTTATAGCAGAAGCAAATATTTTATAAAGCCAACTTAGCTTTTTTTTTCTTTTTTTTAGAATCATTAAAAATTTTAAGTTATATTTAATTATTCAAATATTGTATTGTATTGTTCTTCTTGTATTTTAGTTCATTTTTTCATTTCATTTCATTATTTATGACAATGATCTCAAAGTACATTATTTTTCCATTTAATGATTTTTGAAAAATTATAAAAAGAAATTAAACAATGTTGAGATGATTTTCCTTTATTCTTTTCTTTCCTCTTTTTTAATCACAAGCATAAATTTAAAAAAAAACCAAAGAAATAAAGATGATTGAAATATTGAGAAGGAGATTTGGTCAAAATATTTTTCATGCTCTAGATGTTTTAAAGCTTTAATTTAGTTTCCAAATTGTTAAATTCAAGCTAGATAGAAATTTAAATGCATGTCAAGCTAGCCAAGCTTTAAGAATCTTTCTAAAGCAGAAGAGTTTGTACTCGATTTCCATTTCCAGGGATTACAAGTTGTTTTTCAGTGTGGTCTGGTGCTCTGCTCCTCCTCTGTTAGTCCAGGCTGGAAAAGGCTACAAGTCTGCTTGTATGCATACAAACACTATTTCTCCAATAGTTATCCAGCCTTTCTGTTCATATTTTTACCAGAAATCTCAGATACATTCACTTTTATTTTCCCCTCTTCTGAGTTTCAGATCAATGCAACTGAAGGTTTTGTTTATGAACTCCTGGTCAGATGGACTCTAGATTA
Organism: Oenanthe melanoleuca; assembly: GCF_029582105.1. Classification (NCBI taxonomy): domain Eukaryota; kingdom Metazoa; phylum Chordata; class Aves; order Passeriformes; family Muscicapidae; genus Oenanthe; species Oenanthe melanoleuca. The sequence continues at coordinate 36,914,307 of NC_079337.1, read as the reverse complement.
CGCTGTGGCACTACAGCCTTTTTAAAATTCTGTTGTGTTATATTTAGTTAATAAAGCTGTTTCGTCCACAATCAATAGAGATGAAGGACTATTTGTACGATGCTTGCAAAGTGTTATGAAAAAAAGATGCTGACTGAGACAGAGGAATGGGTATTTGCTACTTGTATCTTTCAGGAAAAAAAAAGCATGGGCCAAAGCAACTTCTATCTGTAGAGATAAAGATGTTCTTTCTCTTTCACTGTAATAATCTTTTTAAAAATGAGGCTGAGAGCATTCTAGTAAGAGCTCCCTTGCTATTTTCCAAACCCATCACAGTGGAGGAAATACTGCACAGGGTTTGCTAAAAGACTCAGAAAATAGTTTATATGAAAAAAATATTACTAGGTCTCACAAGGCTTTTTAATTTTTTTTTTTAAATTATTTTTTTATGGAACAAAGTAATATTTTCAGTGGAGTAACTGTATTCTTCTCAATTCATATACAGTTGTGGCCTCTGCCCCCAGTCATTCAATAATACTTTGGACAACATTTGAATTTATGTGAAAGAGAGCTAAGAGGAAGAATTAAGAATTCCTGAGGGAATTTTCTAAGGGAATAGGTATTCTCTAAGTAGACATAGGAAAACATTAACAAAAATTATAACTGAGTATAATATACTTCAGCAAGTGTTAGTTATTAAATTGACAGGTCAATCAAGGTCTTCCAGGTTTATGCCAACATAACTGCATACACTCCTCAGACGATAATTTGGGCCATTAATATATTATCTTAGATGATTCCTTAATGCAAACACACAAATTGCTAACACTGAACTGCATTAATTAAACTATGTTTTATTAATTACTTGTAGACATCTAAAAAAGCAGTCAATTATTTCAGATACCAGTTTATAATTTTTAATGATGCCCTGTTATAGGAAATCCTATTATACTGCCATGATATCCTCTATAAATTGAATGCTTAATTTAATTGGCACAGCAGTATTACAGATCCTGTTCTGAATGGGTGCTGTTCTGAACTTGCATTCTTTAGAAAATTTATACAGTCTGAAACGAGTGTTCATGATGGAAAATCTTTCTGACTTGGGGGGCATTCTCTATGAGAAAGGTGAAGGTGTTGTGACATTCCATACCTCAGCCCCCTGTAGCTAATCCCATCCAGCTTTGCCACTCTTTACCTCCCTGCATTGAAAGGAAGCCTGCAAGTATCCAAAATAAGAAGTTAATGCTAGTGCTACTGAAGAGCTATCAACATCATATTTCCATAACGTCCTCTGAGACCTCTACCCTTCTTTAACACCTAGGGCATTTTACTATGTTGTGTTATAAACTAGAAGGATCTCGTTTATCCCAAACTTTTTTTCAATATTATCACAAGAATAATTTTAAATTCCTAACCTGCAATTTCTGAGTGCTTAAAGCTTCATGGTCCTTTCCCATCAATAGATTCTCTCTATACAAATATGCAGTATAAATTTCACCATGTTTAATTTAGATTTTAACTTCTGCATGACAGAGGTCATGTGATGCAACCTGCTGCAGGAGACTGTCAAACTCCCCCTGGCCTGGGGAGGTACCTGGGCATTCCCACCTCTGGTGATATTTTCTTTGATCTGTCTCCGTCACTCTCTTTCTGTTCCCCCACCTCTTTTCTATTTCTTTCTCTTCCCTTTTTTTTTCCTTTTTTCCCCCTCTCTTTCTCTTATATTCATTATTAAATAAAATCCACACTATTGACTCTGACATATGGTCTTGTTTTCTCCTTAATTCAGGCAGAGGTTAATAAGTTTAAAAACTGGACTGCAAGGACTCCTAAGCTCTGTGCTCCAGGATGTTTTTTGCCTTTTATCCTTGAACTAAAAAACCCATATATTGAGATTGCCTTGTGTATATATTCTGAAATTAAAAAATAAATTCAATTTAAGGGTGGTTATTTCCTTTTGCTTAGCTTGTACTTCTGAAACAAACTCTAGCCACATATAGAGCTGATAATAACATGACAGAGTGCAAGAGAGGAAGGTGACCAAAGTAAAATTTATTAGGTTTTGTGGAGATTATAATAGAACCTTTTTTAGACAGTAAAATGTTGGCTTTCAATGGCTTGCTTTTTCTTCTAGGTTTGAAGAGGAATGAGCATAGAGAAGAGTTTTGATTAGATGGAGAAAAGGATGACATATTAAACTACATGTTCCTAACATAGTGGGTCATAAAAATCCCATTTATAAAATAGTCATGAAAATGATTGTCTATAATGAATTCATAATAAAAAGAATAAGGATGTGAAGAAAGAGGGCAAAGTTAAATTTCGATCACATTTTGTATCGAAAATTTAGCAGAAGTCTCGCTGTTGTGAAATTTCTATTTTTAGAACTTAAGCCCTCATCAAATTTTCCAGAGTTCTGTGAGGAATGACTGCAGTCACCTCAGCTGGTAGTCAGTTTGGAGCCTTACAAATGTACAACCATGTAACTCTGTTACACAGTGCTGCCATGGCTTGATATGGGTCATGAGTTTTGCACTGAGTTTGTAAGGATTCAGGACTGGGTTTGTCATTCTTGCTCATTGTGAACTTTTTTTGACCTGCCTGCAGCTTTGTTTTCCTTCCTTTAGCTGTGACAGCAATTTCTCTAATTGACCAGATGCCTAAGGCTAACTTCTTTTACTTTTTAGCTGTTTGTGTTACAGCCATACACAGTTTTATTGAGCCAGCAGTGCCTACAGTTAGTGTTTTGCAGGCAGCAATAATGAGTGGCTGCTGTAGGAAGAATAAGGTATTTACCACTCCAATACAGTGATGTAGTGCAGAGACATACAAGCCACATTTTGTATCAGGGTTGCTGGGGAGACCCAGGGTTTGGCATAGAACTGTACTGGCACCTGGGACATAGCAGCAGAAAAAAGAGTAGAAACTAAAAAAAGTGTGTATATCAATTTTAACTGCATTACTATTCTTTCTTTTCCTGTTGCAGTTATACCTGGACTAATGATTATTAGACTAGGTTTCAGTTATTGTGGCAATAAAGTTTTGGCTTATAGGGTGTGCTGCTGCTTTGCCATTTTTAGCTTACCAATTGCTCTAAGATCTGATCTTGTAAATCACACTGAGCAGCATAACTGATGTCATAACTACATGATTATGTCACACATGGTATATTTTAATAATATTTTTAAGATATAACCTAGTACTTTTTAAAAAAACTAATTTTTAGAGGCAAAACCCATTGGGTTCCGATATTTTTTCTGGCCCTAATGAAAACAGCTTAATTTTAATCTTTCTTAAATAATTGAAAACTCTTCCTAGTTAAGTACTAAAGTAACAACAAGGAAGAAATCTTTTTCAAGGTTTCAATACATCAACTTATTCCTTTTCGAAATATTTACATTTCTTTCTTCTGTTGCTGGAGACTCCCCCTGAAAGCACTATGAGAACTTTAAACTTGGTAAATGAAAGGCCAAAACATTAACTTTCACTGTGCTGTAAGCATTTCCCACATATGCACTGAAAACCACTTACCTGCACTTCAAATCACTGACTAGATTGCATTGAATTTTCTTTCTGGGAAACACAATGAGCACTGCTTTCTGACATGGTCTCTTTTTAGGGCATGCTGGAGTACCATACAAGTGTCTCTCTGAGTAAAAAGACTGTGATGGTTTTCTGCTCCCTGTCAGTAGGGAAAGAGGTAGTTTATGAATTAATTAAAAGAAAATAATGCATATGAGCATGGTATACTTGAAATAATTTGTAAATTTCTCTCATGTGCTCTGGTGGTCACTGTACTTTTAGTCCAAACCCCTAAGTGCTGAGTAATTTCCTAATTACTTAATTTTTTTTACTTTTTTTTTTTTTGAGTTGTTGATTTGTGGGTTGTTTTTTGTTTGTTTGTTTTGAGGGTTTTGTTTTTTAGTTGTTCTGTTGTAATTTTTTTTCACTATACATTTTATATAATGAAGTTTGGGAGAAACTTTTGGTGGAATTTGAAGTCTATCAAACATTATGATTTAGCATCATCCCTCATGTAATTTCACTGCAATTATTAGTGCTATGCCAGAAATTAATTTAACCTCCTGATTTTTTATTTTGGCAATGAAAATAAGTTATTAAGATCTGCATTCCTGGAATTGTTTCTTAGTGAAAGAGGGAAAAAAACTAATATTTCATTATAACTTTGCAAAATAGATTCTTTCAACAGTATTGCTTCTTTAAACTACTATTTAAGGGGCCATTACTGAGAGGGTAATAGAATCAGGTGGATTTTTCACCTATGCTTTCACTTTCCTTTCTTTTCCCACCTGATGTAACCATGCCACATCTTTCGTATGAAACACTAATAACATTATTTTCCCTCTTCTTCAAACATCAAAAAGCATACTGAGCTTCTCCAGAGAAGTTCACACTAGGGAGATATGAGAAACAACAGTGTTTTCTTTGACATTCCCTCCAATGATAAAATCATGTCATTTATCATTTCCTTTCTTTAAGTGAACTATATCAGGATTTTCAATCAATAGTTGCCACCTCTAATTGCATCCTTTGTTTTTCCCATCTCTATGGATTCCTAATAAATCATTTAAAAGTCATATGCTCTACCATTACTCATAAGACTACAGTGAATATATTGAAACTTCTAGGTATCTTGTAAACAGATGGATAGAAACATACAAAAACGGTACATTTTCTAGGTTTTGGTAGAAGTATGTTCATTAATTTTTTTTTTTTTAAGGTTAAGGATTATTTTAGCCTTACATGAAAAGCACTAACAATGCTGATAATGATCTCTGGGAGAAGAGACTACCTATTGAGAAGTTTGCTCAAAAAGTGACAGTACAAACCTAACAAGCACAGCTGCATGTATTTCTACTTGTTGAATATTTTTTCTTGAAAATTAACCTTTTAAAATAACACAGCTTTGAAAAGGTAGAAGAATTTTATTTTTAGCTATGGTTGTTTCTTGTTAAGTAAGCATTAATCTCAGCAGGATGTAAATTAGGTGTTTGTTTTTTTTCCCTCTAATTTGATGGTGAAACATGATCATAAAATGCTAAGTTGTGCTGTCACAAAACTGTGGGTTTCAGCCTTACAATCAGTCAAACACAAACCCTTGTTTATCATAAAAAATATATTGATGTCTGTGAATTAATTACCTTATTTTCCTTCTAATTCACCAAATACTATTTATAAACCTTACCAGTGTATGCCAAATGTTAAGTTGCTCATAATACATTACATTTACTAGCTAGTCATTTTATGAATTTTAATTACTCTGGATTAAAGACTAGATGACTATTTTTTTTCTTAAGAAAGGCATACACCTACATCTAAAGACAAAATAATATGTGACAATGTTAAATCTGCAATGCCATGACAACTTTGGACAAAATTAGTTTTAAAGTCACTGTTGTGTCATGGTAATAGTCTTGCAACGTTCAAAAGATACTAAGATACTGTAAATTTTAACCATGGATTAAACAATATTATTTTTATCCTCTGTAAAGCCCTTATGTAAAAATCTATAACCTTATTACCAGTATCATATCAAGCTGCATTAATTTACCATATGTTGGCAATTGTATTCTACACTTTAAATAGCATACTGATTTTATATACTGCCTGTGGTGGGTTATGCTGTCTGAACATCAGGTGCCCACCAAAGCTGCTCTATCACTCCTGTCCTCAGCTGGACAGGGGAGAGAAAACAGAATTAAAGGCTTGTGGATCGAAAAAAGAGCAAGGAGTGATCACTCAGCAGTCACTGTAACTAAAACAGACTTGGGGAAATTAGTTTAATTTACTACTAATCAAATCAAATCAAAGTAAGGTAATGAGAAATAAAACCAAATCTTAAAAACACCTTTCTCCCATGGCTCCCTACATACTGGGTTTAACTTTACTCACAAATTATTTACCTCCTTCCCATCATCAATGCAGAGAGATGGGGAATGGGGGCTGTGGTCAATTCATCACATGCCATTTCTTCTGCTTCTTCCTCCTCAGGGGGAGGAGGACTCAAACTCTTCCCCTGGTCCCACACAGCTCCCTTCTGCAGGCTGCAGTTCTTGAGGAGGTCCCAGTGCAGGTCCCTTGCAGGGTCACCAATCCTGGCAGCAAACCTGCTCCAGAGCAGGCTCCTCTGGCCACAGAGCTGCTGCCAGGGACTGCCCCAGTGTGGGCTTCCCATGGAGTCACAGCCTCCTGTTGGCATCCATCTGCTCCACACTGGACTTCCATGGGCTGCAGGGACGTCCTCACCATGGATTTTAGAGGGATCTCTCTTTCAGACCTGAAGTGCCTCCTCCTCCTTCTTCACAAGCCATGAGCTGCTGCTCTCACACATTCCCTCTCCTCTCTCCAGCTGCAGTTTGCTCCAGCACAGTCTGTTTTCCCCCTCCTTTAACTCTGCTATCCTAGAAGCATTAACACCATTGCTGATGGGCTCAGCCTTGGCCAGTGATGAGTCTGAGGAATCTGGCATTCACTTCATCAGACACAGGAGCTTCTCACCAAAACTGCCCCTGCAGCCTCCTTGTTACCAAAAACCCTCCTTGCAAACCCAATAAATACTGCCCCATCAGAATTATAAATGAAAAGGTGTTTCTTCACTCAGTTATTGTAGAAGAGGTGAAAACAAAGGCATGTTGCTAGTATAATTTTGACAGCATTTTTAATTAGAAATAGTTAATATATTCAGTAGATCACGTGTTTGAATGCTACTGTTCTAGTTCAAATTTCATATTAAATCAAGTTAATTAGATAAAATAAAGTTAATATAATGTAAAAACCAAAATTGTTGTGTGAGAGATTAGGCTAGAGGTACAGTTAATTATTTCCTAAACTTGCACATTATCAATGAAATTTATAACATGATGCAAAACTTTCAGGTTTGTCTAGAGCAGCTTCTTTTAAATGTCCAGTGAAATCCTAATGTACACAAATAGATCCATCAATTTACAAGTGCAGAAAATAAAGGGAAAAAACCCACTCTTTTTGGTGTTCTTTTTTAATTATATATGTGACACCTGCTTTTCAAAATGTTGTTTAAGGCCTTCAATGACATAATTATAAATATCATCTAGATGTAGATAATTCTTCATAAAATTTGGTTTACATTTATTTGTTGTGAGTATGAGAGTGGGAGGAATTAGCTGCACTTAAGGCTACTCTTTTAATCTAGAATAAAATTAGAGTTGTAGCTATAATCTTTGTTGTCAAAGTATATTTTTTCTTTTCATAAAGTAAAGAGTGGAAGGATTGCATAGCTACAACTGTGGCAGGCATGGAATCTGAACCTATTTCCTCCACAGCTGAGTGTGCTTCAACCAAAGTGAGTTCAAGATGACTGTGTCCAAGAGTTTAGAGTAATAAAGTCAATAATCCTTTCATATAGCTCAAAGAGTTTTTTGAACTATACCTTCAATATGTTCATCTGTTCAGCCTGGGAGATACTGCATTTATCTGTGTTTAGAAAAACATCTTTATAAGCAGAAGGGGTAGGATTCTTTATAAATCCTACCATTCTATTGTGTAAAAGATAAAGTACTATTTAAATACATATATTTTTCCCTGTAATAAACTATAAAAGAGTGCTATCACTAAAGAAAGTGTTATCTGTGGTGTGCCTACTAAAAAAAATTGTGCTGATTCAATTTTTTTGTTTGTTTGTTTTAAACTTCTGTCTTCTATACTGTTTTGGACTTTCATAAAGCCACTTCAATAAAAACAATCAGTATTTATCTCTTATTTTTCGGGAAACACTTAGTTCTACTTTTTTTCCTTTTTCTTTCAATTAAAAAAAAAAAAAGGAAAAAAAATCATGGTTCATATACTTCAATCTTTTTAGAACATCACACTTACATTGATGACTCCCTGAAAGCAGGTAATTAAGTTATGGAATCCCATAGAAGTTTGGAAGTGACATCTGGAGGGTGTCCTATTTCTGACTATGCCCTGAAGTGGGGGCAGTCAGCTGGAGCTGCATGTACATGACTATTGAAAAAAAGGAGCAGAGGTTTCACAGGTTGTCTGGGAAGCCTGGCCATGCTGCAGCACCCTTGGAGTGAAAATTGAATTCCAAATGGTTAGCAAAGATGAAGCCAACATTAGGACTGACTCCTTAACTGCAGGCACACCATATCCTGTTTTATGGCACCCAGTCCTATGGAAACATTTTAAATTAGGCTCAACAGTGGAAGAACTGCCTGCAGTATCCTCCCCAGCTGTTAATTTTAAGCATTCCATACGTTCTGAAGAAATCTAAAGCACAATTTTTCCAACCGATGGACCCTGGTCCAGCTGAGCTGCTCCTACAGAAGGAGCCATCTCATCTGTAGATTGCTTCACTTCTAGGAGTCATTTTTCATGGAGAGATTATTGGAAAGCCACATTACATTGTTGAGGCTTCTTGTGCTTTGGAACAGAAACTGTTCATTGCAATGTGCAGAAGGTTGGCAATTCACTCACATACTGCTAATAACTGTAAGATTGTGAGAAATAACATAATTTTTCTCTGTAAGGTAGGCACAAAGTAGTACTGCTAAATAGAATTCATAAATGATTTGTAAAGTGGAGAAAAAAATATGATCTCAGTCAAGTTGTCTTGCTAGCGATGTCAAGGAAAAATGGTGTTTTAAATGCAGTTAGTCTTTCATACCTTCTTAAATATTCTCATATCGCCTGATACAATATTTAACACTTCAGGCATCACAACAAAGCATGTATAGCAACAAGGGTTGATAAATTTTCTTGTAAAAAGCCAATGAAATATATTTCTGTACTTATGCTTTGAAATTTGTTTTTATTTGATGCCTTCTTCCCTCTGCTTTTTTTTCAGAATAAAAAATACATGGAAAATAGTGAAATGTATTATAAGTATGATCATGTCTTTTATAAACACACACATGCACATTTTAGAAAGGTTTAGAATGCAAGAAAGACATATCAATGAATTCCTGGGGTTTTTAGGTTCAGGATGAATATTAGTCTGGAGCCCATTTTATAGCTGAGTTAAAAATCCCAATTAAATAATAATGACAATCTCATTTCACCATGGAATTTATTGTAAATCGAGAAGAAATTTTCACCTTCACCTCTTCACTTCTGGTTAAAGTTTTTTGACATTAGAGCTGAAATTCCATTCTTTCTCACAGGACTGTCTGACATGAATCTGTGCAGTCCTATAGCTAAATTTCATCCAGCAGTTAAATTAGTTTAATTGCAATACTAGAAACTACTTGGATTTTCTAACACTACATTGCAGCCAAATATACACACATGTCTGCACTGAGATTTCTGATACTCATTCAGCTCAGGGAAGCATTAGTACAATTATCTATAAAATTCTTTGTTCTCAATAGATAGGTGTGAATCAAGTCTTACAAATGTCAAGGAAGCTAATTTTAGTTTGTTGTAAGCTATCTCTCTTCATTTATGGATAGATGTGATTTACCAATTTGGTTACATGCTTGCAAATCTAATCAGCTTCTGGATGAGAGGTTACTTGCATTTCAAGGGATTAGAATATATAAGATGACTGGCAGCTTGCACCAGGTCTATTATTCAGACAATTCCTAGTTTTCTCTCTTACTGTTAAGTGTATGAGGAAATTACTATCTAATGTCATAGAAAAAATCTTATTGAACTTTTGTCCTGGAGCTATGTTTTTTTGTCAAATTTAAAAAAAATTAATTTATGGGACTGTGTTTGGTTTTATGAGCTGTTATCGGCTGTTGTATCTGTTTACCTGATAGAGCACATAGAAGAGATTAATTCAATATTGGTGTACCATAAATTAGGTTGGAATTAGGAAGGATGTTGAGACACTTGAGCCTGCCCAGAGGAGGCAATGAGGCTGGTGAGGGGCTGGAACACAAACCCTGTGAGGAAGGGCTGAGGGAGCTGGGGGTGTTCAGCCTGGAGAAAAGGAGATTCAGGGGTGACCTCATCACTCTCTGCAACTCCCTGAAAAGTGGCTGTAGCCAGGTGGGGTTGGTCTCTTTCTCCAGGCAGCAGGCAACAGTCTCAAGCTGCACCAGGGGGAGATACAGGTTGGATGTTAGGAAGAAGTTTTTCATGGAAAGAATAATAAAGTATTGGAATGCTTTGCCTGGGGAGGTGATGCAGTCAGCATCCCTGGATGTGTTTAAAAAAGACTGGATGAGGCACTTGGTGCCATGGTCTAGTTGAAGTGTTAGGGTGTGGGTTAGACTTGATGTTCTTGGAGGTCTCTTCCAACCTAGTTATCCTGTGGTTCTCTGATAAAAGCATTATGCAGTTGGATCCCCTGTTTTTTACCATATGCAGTAAAGGAAGACAAGACCAATTAAATATTACATATAATGATACAGAAGTTAAAAAATACCAAAGTGTGCAAATGTATTATGAAATGCTGACTCTTGATGACTAAACTGTGAAATGGGCAGGCTTAAGTAATTTCATAGTAATTATAATGAAATGGGGACATTAATTTAAAAAGGGACATTCTCTCAAAACTTCTTTCAATTTGTGCCACATATCATGTCAGTGTCTCTCTATGTTTACACTGCCAAAAGAAAAATTTAGCAGATAGAAAAACTTTTCTGAGGTTAAGAATTTGAAAACATTTTTAAAGCTGAGCAAAATAATTGCTGCATAACTTTATTTTCACTTTTCTGAAGTAAGAATATGCTGAATTAAGAAATGTAGATTTCAGAAATAGGCTAATAAGACTATTTCTTTATTTATATCACTTTGTTCCTTGTAGTGAATTTGGTGGCTCATTTTGCTGATATTTGGGGCAGACCACACAAAATGAAGCTTAAACCACTGAAAACTTTATGAAACAATCAAGACAAGGCCTTATGGGGACATATGATAATAATGAAACTTTATCTTTCACAGCTATGCGCAGAAAACAGAAATAAGTAGATGGAGAAAAACATGGTATCTGGGGACTAATTGTTCAAAGAAGGAAAGTAGATTTCTGAAGCTGCTGGTAAGGTACATCTTTGTTAGCTCTGTCTCTGACTCAGATTTGTTTTCATGTTTGTTGTTCACTACTACCCCTAAATCTCTTTCAGTGTGCCAGCTTTCATACTTCCTCCCGGTGGTGCTGTCCTGGTTCTGGTTTATTTTTTCCCCAGATGCATTAGCCTGTTATTTTCTTTGCTATTTTGTTATTTCCTGCTTGTTCTTCTCTGACTTCTCATGTCCCTGCTGTTGTCCTCAGCTGAGTGTATAGCACTTCCCAATTTAATATTATGTGAGAATTTAGTTCTGCTTATCTTCAAATAGCTAGTGAAAATGTTAAATAACAGCAGACCTAATATTACACCTAACACAAAAAATACCTAGGAAATTTCATGTGACCCTTCATGATTTATTATCTATATAGACCATTTCTATCATATGAAATTTTTGTTTCAGTAAAAAAAAAAAGAGTGCAGGTATAAAATCGCACAGATGCTTTCTAAATGCTTATATTAAAAACACATAAATATTATAATTCTACTGTTTCTGCATCTTAAGAAAAGAATTACCTGCTTTTGGATGGTTAATTGAACTAGTAATTACTTTTGAACATGTGGGTTGGTTGTTTCCTGCTTGAAATAATTACCCAATGAAGCTTATACCAGGGCTACCAGCAGGAAGCTAACAACTGGTGTATTGGTGAAAAGAGTTTATAAAGCATTCCTGCACATCTTTCTCTTAATTTTCTTTTTTTTTTTCCTTTGCCAGACGGAGGAACAGATGGATGTGTAATGCACACAAAATCTAAGTACATGATCTCAGCTCTCAACCAGCAGCCACAATGAAATGTACAAAAATCAGGTGTAGCTACTCTACAGTGGTTGGCTGCAAAGGAATTGACCCTTTGCCTTAAAACAAAATTTCTTAGATTAGTATTTGGGTTTTCATCTTCCAAAAGCTCAATTAGAAAGTTTATTTCTGAGCAATAGAGGTGTCACCATCGTTAGTGGGATTTATGATTGCAAATCATCAGATAAGTGATAGCATGCTGTTTCACCAAAATTCTTTAAGGTTCATTTTATGGCTTTCTATAGGTGTTCTGTACTTTTACTATGCTCTCATATTTCTAAAACATATGTGTTTACTTATTATTTGTTCTCAGTGGTAGTATGCATTATGTTCAAAGTGCTGATTTTCAATAACAATAGTTTAACTTTCAAGTAGAATCATAGATGTTAATTTTTTTCTTCTATACATGCACAATTCCCTCATTCCCAATATAATTGACATTTCAGTCTCAGCACAGTAAGAACACAATCATAGTTGTAAATGCATTGTCAGATTGTGCTTTGGTTTGCCAAAACTGTTCCTATATTAATTTGGGGTCATTGACTGTTAACAATATGAAATGTCATGAATATGAACTAAATCAATGTGATTACCACAGTGGAAAAATTAATCACCTAGCTTGTCTTTAACGTTTGACTACCAACAGATAGGAATCTATAAACATAAAGGCAACTAAAAAGCAGCCAGGTATGCTCTTGCATATTTATACTCTTGATAATAATATCTTTGAAAAGAAGGCTGTAAAGGACACATTCAACTTTTTATGTAAAAATACTGAGAAGTGAAAATATAGTAAGTAAATGAACATAATTTACAATTCATTTTTCCAGCTCATAATAAATATTCATTATGTTAAGTCATGAAATACTTCAATAATGTATCAAGAAATAAGTAGTGAAGGTGTGAGAGAATAAACAAAAAGCAAGCAGAAGGTTTTTATGCTGGTAAAATGGTGCCTTTTTTGTTTCCCTGATCACCTGCAGAAAGACCTTAGATATGCACTACAAGACTTGATAAGCATTTAAGGGGATTTTATTTGGAAAACAAAGCCAAAATCTTTTGGTAGCATTTGTGTTACAGTGGCTGTTTAAAAATAAACTGTGATAATATATTTGTATTGTTTACTGAATGGTAGAGCCAAGCTAATAGCATAGAAGGATGATTCTGTATTACAAAATAAAAGCAAAGGGATTTTGAAAAATAAATCTCTAAATCTCTAAAAGGCAATAGGTACAGGATTCATCATAGGTGCACATTGGTCCATAAATTCTCTTACTTGCATGGGAAATGTTACATTGTAGTATTCATTGCTCAGTGATTTTTTTTGTTTGGCTTTAATGACTATAAAATGATCATGTGCTACTTTTCAGAGTGATCAGACCAAGACCTGTGAATAATGCCTGAAACAAAGTCACATGAATGACTAGCTATATATATAGCTATATATATGTATATATATAGGAACATGTGCTTACATTTGAAAACAGGTGTTTCCTTCCAGAATTGCTGTCAAGTTTATATAATATAAAAAAGGAACACTAGAACTTAACATCTGAAAAATCAAATAACAGTAGAGTTCATATGACATCAGTGATACCTACACAATTATTTAGAAATACAGAATTAATATGCCACATGATAAAAAAGGAAAATTGAGAAGGAATCAATATAGTTTCAATATATTATTAATAATCTTTATTTTATAATATTTCATCCATTAAATGGGCTGCTAACATTTTTATAGCTTAGTCACTGAAGAATTGCTGACAAACAATAATTTTTTTAAGAATCAAAAGATGACAAAATTAAATATGACTTGGCACTTCTTCAATATTTATAAAGCAGAAGTTGAGCAGATTTTGGCCTCTCTTTTTGAGCAAAGTTTGGGACAAATACCAAGGTTTAAATTTGTTGTGGCATCTTGTACACGACTTGATAATCATTTTTTGAAGAATATATACATTTTAAACATATGAGGGTTCGTGGAAGAAAATGCTGCATATATTTTTTACTATAATGTAATGCAGTCAAATATTTAAATTTCAAGTATATATATTATAGTGATGGATTTGATCAGAAAATAACTACGAATTGTATATTTTTTTCCTGGTGACTATTTGACCTAAACAAAAATCAGAATCCCTTTCTTGAAGATTTTAATAATATCATTGATTACTCTGAGAAAAAGTAGTTTAACATCTATATATGTTCAGACAAGCCTTTTCATTGACTAAATGTGTTCTCATAAGCTTTTTTCTTATCCTGTAAATTCAGGGAATAGTTTGTAAAATTTCTTTGCAGTATCAAAGGATCCACCCTAAATTGGTCCTTTTTTTTATTTATTGAAAAGTAATCATAAAAATACTTATTTTATTCATCATTTGCTTGGGAATTGACATGTCTTCCTTGATTTAATGATATGAAAGTGCTTTGATGATTTTGTTGCCTGGAATCAAAAGACAAACTTTCCAGATTATATTAAAGGTGGTAACGTAAAGAGTAACTCTTTCATAAAAGTTTTCAGGTGCACAAAATATGGGTATGTGTACACATGGCATCAGATTACTACAATTTTTATAAATTTAATTAATTAGTCTATCTAAGTACCAAATTGGTTTTCCTGGTAGCTGAGGCCTGGGTCTGTGCCTTGGAGTCTCTGCAAGTGCTCTTAACTTTATATTTTTTCTGTGTCTCAACTGCTAGTGCAAAACAGGGTGTCCTGGTTAGACATCACTTTTTTGAAATAAGACTAAACAGAATTTTAAGAAGATGGCACAAAGTGAGAGAAAGGGTAATCTACTCTTCCAAAGTGTGAGAAAGTGTTTAAATCTATACAGCTATATATTAAAAACCTACAAAGCTACAAAGATATAAAGAATGCATAAAAACTAGAAGATTTTAGGCATCAATTTAATATTAATCTATTTTTCTACAGTTTCTCATTAAACCAAATCAAAGTACCAGAATAATATAAGCAAATTAATTGGCATATTACTGGCAATCATATGTAATGGCTATACTTTCTTTAGAGCTTTCCCTCTTCCTTTTACTTTTCTATTATATTCATACACCAAATTTTAGTTCAGGATTTCAGAAATTCTATTTGTGATAATATTTAATGCCATCAACACTCCTGAGAATAGAAAATTATCGTCAATATTATGGATAATTGCAGTCAGTGTTGAAAAAGACATTTGGAAATGGGCAAATGCTATTTAATATCTGTAGTTCATTGATTATGTATTTGAATATAAATTTCCTGCATACTTCCTCTTGAACATTTACCACTAGCAACATTTGTGCAGAGAGCTCCTTGAGGCCTTGCCATGCTTACAGAAAGGAGAGTGACTTTTTACACAAGCAGAGAGTGCTAGGACAAGAAAGAATGGTTTAAAATTAAAAGGAGATTAAGTGTTACTAGGAAATTCTTAACTGTGAGGGTGGTGAAATACTGCAACCCATTGCCCAGAAAAGCTGTGGGTTCACCATCCTTGGAGGTGTGCAAAGAGAGGTTGTATGGGAGCTCTGAGCAACCTGGTCAAGTAAAATTGTCCCTGCCCTTGGTGCTCATGGTGGAGGTCCTGGTTACCAAGATCCCTTCCAATCCAAACCATTCTATGATTCACAATTGTCTATCCTGAGTAGTGGATCTCCAAGGAAGCCATTTCTCTTGCCTAATTTGGAAATACTGATGAGTTTTTCTTTTTAAATCTTCTAAAAATTTTATTTGAAACAGTTCAGCTGGATCTATGATAAAAATTGATTGTGTGGGTTATGAAGGATTATGAAGGTAGGGTCTACAACCTCTCAATTCTGTAACACCTTAATATTCTGGTGCCTTTTTAGATAAGCTGCATAATAGTTAAAAAGCATAATATTCTTTCTGTTGCCAGTTGGGTCCAATAAACAGGCTTTCTGTCTTTTCTTATATGGAGTTCCATATTAGCATATATTTATATATTAAACATTTGGGAGATAACTGCAACAAATTCACCATATAATTACTGGAAATCTTGGTACAGAAGTAGCTAAGACAATGGGAAAAAAAAGACAATTTGCTGTCAGTAATCCAAAACTAACAAGAAGTATGTTTCAGAACTGAATATATAGAGAAGCAAGTAAATATAATGACATCAGGGAAAAAAGATAAAGAGTTATTTCTGCAATAAATTTGTAATTACACATCTTTAGAAAAAACTTCATCTACCTTTCAAAATCATAGATAATGTAATGCATTAAGTTAAAGAAGGATTTTCATCAAAGAAGTAGCTGATACTTCTTTGTTCATATTTCTCAATTCAAAGATTGTAACAGTATTTTGACTATCAACAACTTTAAACATAGAGTTTTTATTTTTTATATTTAGAAGCTAGGGAAAATTTTGAAGAGTATTATAGAGCATTTTCTCATAAAGGGTTAGCATAATCTTTCTTTGTATTTTCTTAAAAAGTATAACAATAGGTGCATATATTGAATTTTCATAAACAGTGCATTTCATATAAGATGGATTTCAAATCCCTGACTCAGAATCACACCTCTTACATAAAATCTTGAATGATGTAAATTTGCTTGTATGAAGAAACACTGAATTAGAATAAAAAGCAGAGAGGTTTCATGTTTCTGTAGTAATTCTTTTCCTTCCTTTTGAACAAAGCCAAAATAGAGCTCTTTTCCCTCAAAGTGATGTGACTAGCTACTGCTGAATCCTGTGAGATCAACACTGAGGAGTACAGAAAGCATGATTTATTTTTAAAAGTAGCTTTCAATTATTATGACTGACTTAGCTTTTGTGAAACAAAATTTTCTGAGGAAAAAACCCAACACCTTGTTTTGAAAGCCTCTTACATATTCTATATTATGTGGGCTGAAATATATATAAAATATGGCTCATGTAAATATAATATTTATATTTGTATATATCTGTAAGTATTAATACTGAAGACTTCTTAATTTAGTCTATTTTTAAAAGAAACAACAACCAACCAATCATACTTCATCATATGGCTTTGCAGAATAAATTATTCTGCTCTTATCATGGTTTCAGATGTGAGTCTTGAAGTCAATCTACTGGTTAATCTGGTAGTATAAACACCTGTATTTTGTGGTATGTAAGTTCCTCATAGCATTTGTAGAAAATTTTTGAATCTACAATCTCTGAATGAATACAGTATTATGCAACTTATAATGACAAGTTTCCATTAGATATTTTTACCAGCAAGAAAGAATTTAATCAAATTATCACTATAAAAAACCTTGTCAGTTGTCTCTGTAGACGCACTAATTTTGTTCACTTTAAAAGTTAATTGTGCATATTTTTTTCTGGTAAATGTTATAAACACTTTTAAAATGTATGCCTTTCTCCTTTTTTTTTTTTTCTTTTTTTTTTTTTTTTAACTTTTAACTTCCTAGAAGGTAGACAGAAATATTGTTAACAAACAAAGTTTAACATTTAAAAAGCTTTAGCATCTGAAACCTGGGCCTTCTGCCTGGGACATATCAATTAAAGAAAACATTGTGGCAGTCACTGAAGAATTGAAGTGATGCTTTCTTTAGGTCTACAGAATATGTCATTTTTTAGGAGCCATAAACTGCATGAAATAGGTTTAACAGAAGTTAATATGCATTACTATTCAGTACCCAGGATGTTAATTTGAAAAAGGTTATACTTCTACTTGTGTGAGGTGCCTTTCAAATGAAAAGTTACTTAGAGGCTAAAATTAATTGGCTACAGAGTACCATGTTTTCTGATTGTAATAATAGAGAAAAAATGACTGAAATTGTTTTATACAATGATAGAGTTTTTACCTCTGGTTATGGTCAGCTCATACATTCATCATTACATACTACTCATTTTTTTATTATATTGATTTATTTTATTGCCTAATAAGTTTGTACTTGTATGAAATTCAGAAACCATTGATTTGCTTAAATTATTCAATGCTTTAGTATATGGCTATTATGTAATTTAACACTTTAGACAAATCAATACACTTAAACATTTCTTTCCTTATTCAGAAGATTTACACATGTTTGTTTTTGGACTCATTCATTTGCTATAAGATATTTTATACATAATCTATTTTAAGACTATAAGGGTTTTTTTATAAGGGGTTATACATGTATATAAATACATGCATAGTTCAAGTAAAATGAATAATTTAAACTTGCCTAAAGCAAGCTGTAATGTAAAATATGCCTCTACATTTACAACATTATTCTCAGAATTATCACGACATGGCCGTATAAAACTATTTTGTTTAACTTGCTATCATTGCTGGATGTTAAGGTTGTTTCTTCTAATATTTTAAAGACCAGAAATGTTGACTTGTGACAGAGAACAACCTTCAGTTGTCTGGAAAATTCTAAGGTGGTGGATAGGTCTTGAGCTCTAATAGATTTTTGCAGTTGGGGTACAAATGAGAATTGTGAGATCCAATATGACAAGTGAAAACATCACCTACAGGTTGATAACTCCATCATAAAGAAATAAATCCGTGCCATGTTCTTACTTAAATGCACAGTCCTGAGACAATGTTTCTGGACTCAAAGGCCACTGATCCCTTTTTCCATGTACACAATCATGATGCCTTAACAAAAGTTATTTCCGAAAATAAAAAAGTTTCCCATTGAATAAAAGAGGCACTGATTCACATCAAAGTAATTCATATTTTCAACCAAATGCATACTGCAAAAAGAAGATATTGAACAAGCAGGTTTTAAAGCATCATTTCTCTTCAAGAAAATAATTTTCACCTGCTTAAATAGAACAATGAGAAACTTAGGGCTAATCCTGAGAGGATTTATTATTTTAGTTATATTTAGATTAAGAAATGTATTGACAACAGTATACAGGCTTTCATATTTGTACAGAAATTAAGTATTTCATTATCTCAGTTGGTTGGACTGTGGTGCTAATAACAGCAAGGTAGGTGTTATAACCACAAATGGGCAATTCACTTAAGAGTTGTGTTTGGTGATCCTTCTGGGTCCCTTCCAAATCAGAATAGCCTGTGGTTTGTGAACATTGCTATTATCTCCTCCACTGCAAAAATCTCCAGGAAAAACCAAAATCCTATATTTGCATTCTTTATTGGCTATTTACTTCTTTAAAATTAAAGTATCTGCTGACTATATTGATTGGAAAGTTCAGTTTTTCATTCTTACATTGGAAAGTTGATAAATTAGCAGGATACATTTTTTTCTTGTGTAAAGTTCCCTTTTTTTCACCTATTTCAATCACAAGGAAAAATCCACTTTGCCTGTCAATTAACAGTTTTAATTCCTTTGTCTCATTCCTTTTCTTAGCAATTTTAGTTCCCACAGACTTGTGTTAACTCACATTAATGCTCTGGAGCTACATCTATATCATCAATAGCTGTATACAAAAGCATTTCTAAAGATTAAAACTGTACATACAATCCATATGCATAATTCATTTCCACAGAGGTTTAAAGTTCAAGCTTGCTGCATTGCAAGATTCCTTCTGTTTTGCTTCAGGCTCCATGAAACTGTTTTAGATCTTGAAAATAAAAATACTCTGTAGGTAGAAGTATGGATCAGTTTATTCAATAATCAGTCCTACCTGAAACTGTTAAATATGGCCAAAAAGAAACACCTTTAAGAATCTTAAACAACCCCATTTCTAGAGGTCAGAATACAGCTACACTGAAATAGTATTTGTCTAATTCTGAAGGAATTGTCTAGGGTTTTCTGCAGTAACACATATATTTTCTGCAGTATTTTCTATATTACTGATATTTTGTCATGTAGACATGTATGTAGACATTATGTAGAAATATTTTTACTGGAAGGGCTTATAGTTGGGAATTATTCAACTATCATGCAGAATAATTTCTATTTATTCTGTGAGGTGCTGTAAGGAAGTACTTTACTATTTCAAGTGTTAGGGGAAAAAAGTGACAATTTATAGGATTTTACCTTTCCAGTGGGTGTTTACCCAAAAACGAGTGAAAGATGACTCTGCCCAAGGCAGGTGGGACAGATTATCTTTAAAAGTCCATTTCAAGCCAGACCATTCCATGATTCTGTGATCTGCCTTCTGGCCACACAGATGTTTTGCCTGACTTGGAAGGACACAGAGAGGAAAGGACAGCTTGAAATTCCGACTGCCTTCTTGTTCCACTGAAGAACAGTTCTAAAATGACTCAAGAATCATGATTAGAAGAACTTCTCTTCCATGATAGAAGGTGAAAGCTACAATGTGGGTATATCACGAATTCTTTGAATTATATGTTTATAAAAGGAATTGAAATTTCAACATAATAATCAGTCTAAGAACATGCTGCCAGTCTTACAGTGCTCCAGAAGAGACATGCAGATTTTTTGTAGCTTTGGTGGGCATGTATTTCAAACAAGCATAGAATATATAAGAATATATGTTAAGATGTCCATGGGCTCTCAGGGAATTTTTGGTTGCTGAATGAATGGTTTCAGTAGGTGATTCTACACACAGGGTAACAGTGGTCTTGACTGATTAAAACAGAAAAACCCACTGACATGTCATGGTGAGAAAATCATGAAGATATGAGGAAGAACGTTGAAACTATCATTCTACCCTATAGTGGTGTGCTCTAATGTAATACAGATTTAATAACAAGACATGAACAGAAGGCTCATCCAAACCTTTTAGTAGAGGAATGGAATAATTACTTGGATTTATAACACTGAGAGACATTGACTGGGCAATTCTATCAAGGACACTTATTTTGTATTCCTTAAAAATCCTTTCCTTATAACCAGAGCATTCCTGTATACTGAACCACCAGCAGCCTGGTTCATTCCATATGTAACAATCAGGACCCAGTGCACCTAATTAATAAACAGATGGCAATAGCCCTGTGGGTCTTTAAGTCAGTAAGGGCTTTTGTGCTCCACTGGTTATGTCACAATATCCTTTCTTAAGGGATGCATATGCCAAGACTTTATAACGGCACAGCAGATGCTTCATCTTGGTTTCAGCAAGGCAGGAAGCCTGCCAAGATCCCAAGGTAGTGTCCAGACAGTTATGGAATGTGCTTAATCTTGTTACAGCGGGAGGCAGTCTGCCCCAGGAGCGATGGGGAGAATAATTCAGCATGGAAGGGATTTTGCATTTCAGAGAACAAGTAGGATTGTAGTGGAGTGACCTCTTTAGGTAACACAAGGCTTGACCAACTTCCTAGAGAAAAGCTTGGCACCCTCCACTCTGATGAGTGTGCTGTGAGCCTTTCTAGTTTAGTTCTGTTTTGTTGCAACCCCAGATACTTTTTGGACACAGCAATTAAAAAAAACAGCTAGAAAGTTTCTGTCCTAAGACATGAGTGCGAGAATGAGATAAGTGTCATGCTGCAATTGCAAATATTCAGCTAAACATGCATTAGTGGCATGAATGCTACCTCTGACTATAGTGGAAAATATTGTTATTATTTCATTTTGGATTTATGATGTCATTTTTTGACACACTCAGCATACACGGTATCCAAATTATTGGTAAATAATATTTTGGCTGAAACTGTGAAAGTAAATATTTATGTGCACAACAATGGAAAAATTTATCATATATATAAAAACTAGCAGGCTGAGGGCTAGTAGCATGCCTATTTAGATGACTTCTGTACCATTCTAATATTAAAAAATTGGGGACACTAGTTGTCAAGTAGAATACTGAAAGAGATTTCCTCTTCTCTGATTTCAGATTCCACCAAGAAAAAAACATCTGCAAGTACTTAAATCCAGCATGAATTCATTCTAAAGAGCTAGGTATGTCAGTTCCTTTGTGTTCACAAGAGATCCAGCTTGTTGGAATGGCTATCCAGTTGCTACAGGACAGGCATTTGATCTATAACCATGCCTGTTTAATTGTAGCAGTCCATGAGAACTGAGACACAGTCTTGTTTCTGACCACTCCGTAACTGCAGGAACTTCTAAGGCAATGATTTCTAGCCACAAACATGACCAAAGGTATATGCAATTATTTAACCCATTATGACACCAGGATGGACCAGACTTTGAGGGCTTCCCTGCAATACATGCTAGATACAGATTTTCTCTGATAAACAGAAAAGCCATTTATATTTGGTTTTGCCATTCACAAATACGGTTCATGTTTTACAATCACTTTTTATTAAATTTTTTGAGTAGTTTCAAAGGGACATAAATGAACCCAAAAGGTGATTGTTTAAGCAGCTACTTTGCTTTCTGGCAAGCTGAATTAGACTGGATAGAGAAATCTCTTGCTGAAGGCATGTTACCTGAAATGTCTGCTATGATTTTCCTGTTATAGAATGCCAGTAAATAAGGAAGACAGGCAGAGAAGCTGTATAATTTTCTACCACATCCTAAAGAATGCACTCCTTCTGTAGCCTCTTGCCTATGACTGAATAACATCACCAACAGACTACTGAGTTTGCTTGATGCAAGTACCACCTGCAGAGTCATAAGTGACAGGTACTGTTAATACCATAAAGCTCTAGGAATAGAGCATGTGCCTTGTTCCTTCCTTTGCTATTCAAGGAGAAAATTCCACCGAGTAGTGTTAAACACCCTTTTATAGGCATGAAAAATTCTGCCCTGGTTCTCATAATCTTTCTGCTTTAATTTAAATTAATACTGTTGACTGATTCTCCTTAAGAATCCTATGCAAAATTATACTTACAAGTCAGCTTTAAAGATCTGAAAATTGCTTAATGTTGCATTTAGGCACAACTGTCTTTGGAGTAGTCCTGTAATTACAGGGGAGGATAGAGTCCATCAGTTCCCTGTACTAGAAGAAACGCTTTTTTTTTTTTTTTTTTTTTTTTTTTTTTTTTTTTTTTTTTTTTTTTTTTTTCCTACAGATGTATTAAAATCAGAAAAGGAGCTAACCTAAGTGGTGGTGCTTCAGCAGTCCTGGGAGTGTATCTACACTAGTGCTTTAGCTGAAGCTAGTAATGCAGTTATGAAGCAACTGTTCCCACCATCCCACTTACCCTTCTTGGTCTCACATTACCTTGCAGCTGCAGAGCACATGCACACAATCCTTCTGGGAAGAAACTAAACTGTAAGACAATGTTCCAGGAACATGCCTAATGCTTTTGACTGGCAGTCTGTACACAGGACCAGGCTGGCATTAGTCTGAAGCCATTGATTTGATTCCATTTTCATTATAATGTCTTTATTGACTTACATTTCTCCTCTCTGGTATCAGAGTCACATGGTAAAATATGTTGCTTTACCATCTTTTTGGCATGCCTTTATGAAATTCCATTGTGTGCATTGTCCTTCCCTATTGCCTTTTTTTTATATGGTATGCCATGATGGCAAAACTTAAATCCCTTGCCTAATTGGACAAGACTTATCACAGAGTCACCATCAAATGTCACAACTTCCACATAATCTTTCAGTTTATGTGAGCAATATCCTCAGCACTCTAAATTGCAGGATTTTTTGACTTCCCTTTAGAGTGACTGAAGACATTAAATTCCACGGAATTTGGCATATAAAAAAGGTACTGTCTCCTCTATATTATTTTCTTTTGCCACCCTGGATTGCTTTTATTGACTACTTATTCATTTGTTAGGGAATTTTAAAAACCATCCATTTTTATGTAGTGCTTAAAATATTCTCTGGTCAAGTAGGTACCAGACAAGATTATTCAGATGAGGTGACAACACCTGAACAGAGAGACTTTTGAATGGGATGTCAAATATCAGGGGTCCTGCTTGCCAGTGCTGCTTCTGCCTGCATTGGGACAAGAATGGAGTCTGTAGTAACTGGGAGGAAGACAAGAACAAGAAATGGAATTCTGCATCCTAAAAGCCAAAATATTTTTTTAGATATTGGATCTTGGCTACATGATACAGGCCATCTATATGATACAGATTACTTCAATGTTTAGGTTTAATTTCTTCCTCAATACTTAGATTTAATTTCTTCAAAACCAGATTGAATGATATTTCAATTGCTTAAAATGGAGGAGAAATTCTCCCACTTGTTGGGTAAATGTCTCTATTATCTGTGGGAAAAATGTTGCCAGTGCCAAGCACTTTTAGATCACACTGACAGAAATAGAATAGAGAAAGAATAAGCTTTAACCAACAAGGAAGAAATGTTATTGTGTAGCTATTTCATGAAAAATAACACTGCTATCAAATTTTTTCCAGTAAGGAAAAACTGGAGGTGAGTAAAGATATTCACAGTAAGCTGGCTTTTGCCTTTATGGCAATTAAATGCATCATTGAATTCTGTTACAGAAAATTTACAAGGGATATGCCTTGTGCTGTGTCTCCTAATGATTATTTTGGCTTATAATTGAGGTAAGTATAAGATCTTCACAGCATCCCTACCACAGTGTGCCTGATAGCCTCTAATAGCACACCCATCAAGTGGCTAAAAGAAGGTTAATATAGCCAGGTTCATTTTTCCTAACAGGAAACAGGACACAGATAAAAGGTTTAAACCAGCAGTGACTTATATCTGATCCCCCTTACCTCCAATTTATGGTTCCATTTTAAAGCTCCCAACTACCTCTACTTCTGATTGACAGAGCTGAATGTGACCTCCTATTGCAATGAGTTTTTTAATACATTCTCTTCTTCCTATGTGCCTTTCAGGATGAGAAATCATTTTCCCTTGCCCTTCCTCTCCAACTCAGCAGATCCAATATTGAATTTAAGTATTCTCTTTGATTCTTGTACCTGTAGTATCTGGTACAGGACTCCAGGAAGGGACTGTTTTCTTTTTAATTATTTGATTATTATTTTCAAAAGACATGTGGTACAAAGATAATACACCATACTTGACAACATTTTATTTCTCGTGTGTCTCCTTGTTCTTTGCCTCCTCTGGCTCAATGCAATACTTTATTATATTCATATTAACTTGGTCCTAAGAGGGATGGAGAAATGCTTTGGTATTAACCTTAAAATACCTTAAAAACACTTCAGTTCTGTATGCTTGCATTGTGAATGCATATAATTCATTAATTTAATTTGTAAAGGGATTACTTCAGAATAATCTCATTAGAGATGATCATATTACCAGATAGACTTAAATAAGACAATCTCATTAACTGTGCCTCAGGATGTCACTTTAGATATCTCCTTTGTAACCCCCCCCACAACATAAATTCATTACATGCTTCAAATTGGCTTCAAACCTTAAACTGACAAGTGTTCTGTATGATGTGTGTTAACCAGATTTAGTACATTTGGGTTTGCAGTTTGTGAATATAGATGCTTCCAGTAAAATTTATAGAATTTAAATGCAAGTAGGGATTTAAAAGTACTGCACAACCTTACACTGGAATTATTTTCTATCTCGCTTAACATACTCAATCCATATCTTCAAATATTTTAGATGTTATTGCTCAGGCTTAGTTTTTCATCCACTTTTTATATTGCTGCAAGTATCTAATATAGAATAGCTGAAACTGGGAATAGATAATTCTAGTTGATTTGCAAAGGATTTAAAATTAGCCCTTCTTGTTCCTGATTTTACAAAGAAAATTATAAACCAAATCAGACCAAAAAAACCCCAACAACAAGTGATCTTCTGCTTATTACAGGAGGAACAGATTTCTATTCCAAAATATATGGTGAGGAAAAAACTGTAATATGTGTAACTATGAGCAGTTTCAGAACCCTGCAAATTTTTGACCCTGAAAATTATAAAATATTTTTATGTAATTATCAATCCTTTTTCTGTACATTGGGTGTTAAATGCAAGAACTCAGCTGTCTGTGTCTTCTAGAATAAATAAGAATAATATTTGGATTTGAGCTGGTAGAAAATGAAGGTTGATACAGAACTAAGGAAGCATGAAGAATTCATCCATATTTCTTGGCTATGACTTTTTAAGGCCTTAAAAATATTTCCCTCAGTATTCTGTAATGCTGCCAGTGAACTATATAGTTAAACAGTTCTGTCAGTTTTTGGTGGCAACTGAATCTTTGGTGCCAATCTTTCTACTTCACTGAACAATCTGGAAAGGTTTGTCAAATGGTAATTTCAGTTCCCTAAACTAGAAATCAAATTGACTGTCTTCAAAATTTTAATACAAAAGGGTGGTGGTTTTCATTTTCAGCACAAACTAATATATACATCAAGGATGTGCTATTTACTTCTGGTTAATTGCCACAAGATATCAATTTAAAATTTTTAATAAGAGTAAACTTCTGTAAGAACATACAATATGGCATAATGTCACAATTTCAGGTTATCACAGATGATTTAAACTTCAGAATTTTGTTCAAATTGTACTTCTGGCATGTCTGAAAGGAAAATATTGCAGAGCAGTGTGAGCTTTGCTTCCCTAGAGGAGGGCAGTGCAAGTATGAGAAATGGCATATCTACCACTAGACCCTTCTGTAGGACTCTGAAGTGAGATCTATGATTCCAGGCTGCTGTACTGAAAGTCTGCATGCAGGCAATATTAGAACTGCTTCAGTGACATACAGGCAAGTGCCCACATTATAATGATAACTTATAGCTCTGCTTCATCTTTAGCTCACAGAAGACTGCCCCTACCACAAGAATGGTTAAAAGTGCTTGGAAAGCTGTTCTTGATGAAGAATGGCAGACTGAAGTACTGCCACAGCAAGACAGTGATTATAGTGGAAAACAAAGGAGAGAAATATTGCAGAAATGTTCTAATACCCTGTTTGGAAAGCACAAAGAGCAGCTCATTAATTTAGTGTAAGCTTTACATAAGGCAAAGCTGAATTCCAAAGCATTATATTCTATCAGTTCTGGCTGGCTGGGAGACACTGCTGCAGTCTGGAAACTGGGCTTGTTTTGCAGTATTTATTTCTGTTATTTTGTCAATTCTTGGCAGGGCCAAAGTAATGCAACGTGAGGAAATTCTAAGCTAGCATGCTGGAGTTTATCCAGCCATCCCAGCAGTGTGTGAGAACAGTGCAGCAGAAAAACTATGGTTGTTAAATACTGTATCTAGTGAGGCTGATACTTGAAATTTGTAACATCTAGTCACCAAAACTGACTTCCTTAATATATTTAGTGGTATGATATTATAGAAAATAATTTTACTAAAGAATGACTCAAGTCTTTCTTTTGTTACAAAAATATTTCAGACAACTGCTTATGTTAGCTCCAGCAGCACCATGCTGGGAAAGACACAAGTCAGAGAGAGAGCTCTCAAGCCATAATGCATTTGTGTAACTTCAAACAGCATCCTAAATCTACACTGAATACACAATAGACAAAAAAACTCAGTGGCAATTTCAAAAATGAGTGTGATGTAGTGCAGAGCTATTTAACATGGTAGTTCCATTTACCTCTAATTTTAGACTCGGTGTGGATATGCAGTGCAGCCTTGTAACCTTGATGCAAGAATGGCAACAGAAAGATCAATACTGGAAGAAAAGACTGTAATATATTACTGAGCTATGGAGAGAGCTGAGTGAAAGACAATGACCTAAAAGCAGGAATAATTAAACACTGGTGACTGATAGCAGATGAATTCCACAAAAGCAGTGTAGCTGAAATTATCACCTGTGTTCATGGGGGAAGAATTCCCCTATTTTCTTTGAATTAACTGATCTCAAAGTATAAGATTATCTGCAAAATGCTTAAAATGTGTGAGAAATATTCTTTTAGACAAATCTCTACATCTGGCTGAACACCAAGGTGGAGACAAAGCAACAGTGTGCATGTGGCCTTCCCCATATACACACAGAAATGCTTTTTTTCCCTCCCTAAAAGTTATTGGGAAAATGCATGCCCACATTTTTCCCTCCCTAAAAGTTATTGGGAAAATGCATGCCCACATTTGAGAGCATGTTAGGAACATTTGCCTCTTTATATGTGGGAAGGCATCCTGGCTTGCTCTGTAATTTTATTTTCTAATATGCACTAATAATTTGTGTTATGAAGGAATAATACATTGAATTTGAAGTAGAGTTCATTGAATGAGGCTCAGAATTACATATTCTTTCTAGCATATGATGCTGGAACTTTATCTGAAATATTTAAGAAAGTTTAAATATCAAGTTTTATGGTACAGGAAATGACAATTCCGTTACTTTAGAGAAATAATTATGGCAAATTGACATTTCTATAAAATTCTTCAAAGAAGGTTTACAAGAAAAATTCAGCTATACTTTAATTAATGATGCATTTAATAATGGGGAGTATTAAATCGAAAGGAGGGTCAGGAAGGTAGAATTCTTAGTGAGCTATGGTGGGGGAAGTGGCTTTTAGCCCTTTTGGGATGATGGTTATTAACTCTTGAAGGAAAAATGTCTCAAGCTGATGAAAGAGAAGCAGGAGAACCCCATGGTGCTTACCCCAGGTACTGTGCAGACTCATGGTGAAGTGTGTGTTGAGGGGAAATACCATCAGCACAGGCTAGCCAATGAACAAATGGCATGTTTTTGTTGCTCTGGTTTAGGCCAACTCATTAGAGATATCCCTCCTAGTACCATACTGTACACTGGCCTTTTATGTCATGATACAGCATTTGATCCTTTTATGTAACAGAACTGAATTTAGGACTCAGCCCTGTCATTAATGCTCCCTAACTAGGAACACCATTGCTAAAACAATGCTATGTATTTGGAAAATGGCAGAATTTGCTGGTTTATGCCACTATTACTCATAAAAATGGAATTTTCTAATTCACTAAATTAAAAAGACATCAAAATTAATACATAAATTTGTTTAGTACTTTTAAAGGATTGTGTTGTATTATTGTAAAAGCTTGGTGAAATTGTTTGCTTAAGGGTTCTGATAAGATAGTCTTTTGCTACACTTCCTATTTCTTAGCCTAGAGTTGTGCAGTAATTACAGTATATCAACATCTGAAGAACAGTCTGGGAGCAATTGCAGTTTTCCCTGTGGACTTGATAAAAAATTGAGAATCACTACCCAAAAAACTATATTACCTTTCTTTACATCTGCAGAATTTTTCTGTCTATCCAAAATGTCAAAAGGAAATATCTTTGAATTTGTTTCTCTTGCTTTTAATAATTTAAATCTCAGAAATATTTTTTATAAATAAAACAAAAACTGTAGCTGAATGCTGAAACTTTAATATCATAGTGCAGTGAGCTCAGTCTAACATACTCTGTTTACACTATTCTGCAGAAATTTTTATCTTACTGTGTTACTTCTTGGGCATCAGGGCAAACAAGATGAACAGAGTTTTTTCAGAAACTAGTCTCCTGCCCAGTCTTAAATCTTCTTCCCAGGTTTTTCCCAGTTCACCTATACCTTTATTGTCAGGAGACTCCACAGCCTTTTTTCCCTCCCTATCTTTCAATAAGCTGGATGAACTGGAATACTATTTATTTCTCTGTTTGCTACTTGCTCAAACTTACAGTCTAACATCTGTCCTCATATGTCCAGAAGAATAACTTTGGTCATTCACTTAGCATTTAATTTAATTGTAGTAAAAGTAGGCACTACAAATCAAAATCCCTATTTTAGGCTTATGTATCAGCAGTGCCAGATGTTTGTTCTCATAGGTGTTGGTAGTTGTCTAGATTGGTTGTCCAAAATTTATTTATTTATTCTTTTATTTACTTATTTATTCATTCCTACAACTTTCAATTCTGCATTCTTTTTTTCTATCACTGGACTTTAAAATTATTACATGTTTTTACATGTTCCTCATCACTTGAAATGTTCATTCTTTATCTTTGTAACTCAGTTCTTTTCTAATCAACTGGACTAAAGAAAAAGGAGTCTTAAAGTCAAGAGTCCAGAGTCAAGAATCAAGAGTCCAGAGTCAAAAGTCAAGACCCAGAAGTCAAGAGTCCAGTCTTGAACTCTCATCACCAAATGCATATCACACCCTCAGGTTTCACATTTTGGGAGACATAAAAATTAGCATTTTTCCCTTGAAATCCAAGCTTGGTCCATAGATTAAAACCAAACTTTTTAAAAAATCATATAAAACCGCATCAGAGTAAAGGATATTTTTGGTCTTCTATGTTTAATATACTCCAAAAGAAGAATAATTAATTATTGTGCCTTATCATTATCTTTTGCCAGCATCTTGTTCATGATGGGGTTTTAAATGAATTTTATGCAACACTTAATCCAGTTGCACCTTTGAAACCTGATAGCTTCTAAGCTAAATGATTTTTATATATTAATCCACAAATTTCTAATATTTTTATCTGATAATTTTGGTATAAAATACATTAAATAATATGGGCATTTGTGTTGACTACATATAGAAAGAAAAAAACAACAACCCTCCCCAAAATATACCTAATTACTTAAAAACCCACATCATTCTTGTCTTTGATAAATCTTTGAATAAGGAATGATTATATATTTTACTTGAAGATTTTTCTGTTTTAGAGATTTCTAATAATTTAGCAAACAAATAAACACTTGCTAGAAAAATATTTCTATCACTTGTAATGCATTCCAACAGAAGGAAAATTTCAGATCCAGCTGCTGTAGTCAGAGACCTAATGTTTTCATCTTTTTTGTCTCAGTACTCAGGAAAAAATTCTCATATGCACAGCATTGTCATAAAGCTGTATTGCAGGTGGAACTCTTGCAAGGGAATCTAAAATGATGGGAAAATTCTGCAGATTGTCATCAGCTTATCTGTTCTATAACACAGGACTTCAGCTGTAGCTGAGAGATACATCTGATAAAGCTGTGAGTTTTGACAATACATTTCTTCCTTTTATATGCCACACACTCTTTTAATGATCTTGGCCATTTGTATGGAGTTATCAGATCTGAAGCACTGAAAATGGTGCACTAAATATATATAAATATATATATATATAACTCCATATATATATATATATATAAGTATATGAATATTTTTTTGCACATGCCATAAATTTCTGGATTATACATACTACCACATACACTGACACATTGACAGTTAGCAAAGTAAAATGAATATTAGCAACTCATTCTCAATTCCATTTTCTTCTGAAGGGGTTGAGTTGTTTCATTTCTGTATTCACAAAGATTGTATGGGGAAGTGAATAAAATTATTTTTAAAGTAGTAATTTGAGCTATGCTAAAGTATAAGAAATAGGAATATCACTCTGGTGGTTAGTGCAAAATGTACAGAATTAGCTTAATTTTTGTTACTGTAGATTTTTTCAGACAGAAATAGACTTTTTTAGACTGATTAGACATCTATTTGCGTTTGCAAAAAAAAATTATTTTTTAGGATATATTATTTGGCAGCATATTAATTACTTATTTCTTTAAATCTGTGAACTTTGTTTAAACATAAGTGTTCTAGAATCCAAAATTCATTTGGGAGAGAAAGAAATAGAAAAGGAGGAAAATGTTTGTCAAAAAGTAAAAGTTGCCTATTACCATGACTCCAATATTTCCTTCTGTATGGTTTTCACAATGATACTTTAATAATTCCCCAAATGGTATTAAAACATTGCTTAGATATCTTTTTAGACTAGTGTAATAAACCCCAGAATTTTAGCAGAGGATTAATCATAAAAAAAATCAATAAATAAAACTTACCTACGTAAATTTACGCAGTATATTATTATTATTATCATGGTGTTTTCCCTGTAAATTTTGAAAATAGCAAAAAAGAAGTTAACTGTAATATGCCTTACAAACATTACATTTCTTTTATGCTTTAACATAGTTTTATAAGAACTACAGAATGAGAGAGAATGAATTGTTCTTTTGCTGTATATCTGTCTTTAACAATCACTGTAATGCCTTCTGTTTCTGTGTTCTATTACAATTACCATTACTTAGGTGACAATGCATTTTCAACTCACATTCCTTTTATTATGATTTTAAATGCTTTGCTATTTGTTCATTTCAAAAGATGTGAAGGTTAACTTATAATATTCTTATTTGATTTCTGCTAAAAGCCTGTCAATTTCCATCCCCCGTTGAAAATTAAAGGTTTGTTTAAAGCACTCTCAAAATAAACTGTTTCCCATCCCCCCCTTGGGATACCTGGTACACACAATCTGCAGATATTTCAACAAACAGCTGCTTCAGAAGAGATAGAGCAGAAGTCTGATTACAGAACTGTTTGATTGGCAAGAATCAGAGATTAATTCTTTTAAGTGGTAACATTTCTGCAGCTATAAGCCACTGAATGCATTTGCACCTAAACATGATTTTCTTGTAGTTCTATGCAGTAGTCAGGACTGAGTGTAGTCTTTTATGCACATTATAATTATGAATACACAAATACTTGATTGGTCCAAGTTTTCCTAAATGATGCAAACACGAATAAAAGCAGCACCCTGAAACCCATTTGCAGTCACAAGAGACTTTTTAATTAGCATTCACATCTGTGTAAGAATACTATATTTTGCAAAGCTAGCACCAACCTAAACTGTATTATTAAATTTTGGAAAAGATTACAAATCTCAGTAGACCTGTTTAACAATTCAAGAAGTAGTGTGGAATCATATCTCTGGCCTCCTGAGTCTAGTTTGGAAATAGCTAAATCTTCCATAATGATGTCATTAAATATTTAATAGTATAATATTTTGAACACCTTTCCAACATAAATGACATTAAATTTTAACCTGTTTAAACTGTTAAAGGTTATCTGAGAAAATTTCATTAGAATACACTTTTAAAGCCAATTAAAGATACCTTGATATTAAAAGATGGCTTTTATGAAGAAATTGAATTAATGTAAACAATAAAAAAATATCAAAGTGCACAGGTAGATTTTTATGAAATGTTTCAACCACAAGAAGTGTAAGGCAATACTTCAGGTCAGCATATTGTTCCAACTTTAAAGATCTCCATCAGTTTGCAAAAGTGGCCTTCATAGTGAGCTTAGACATTTTGTGTTTCATTTTAAGTAAATGTGGAAATCTTATGGCAGAACCCCATGTCTTTTAGAGTTGTGTTCTTGGAGGAGAAATAAAATGCTTAATAATAAATTATTTTTTTTATTACTTGAAATATCATTGTATGCATTACCAGCTTGACTTTTAAGCTGATATTGGTCAAGTAAAACAGCCCAAAAGCAAATTTTTGTGAGATTTCTGTTCATTAAGACTTGTAGTCATTCTTCAAATATTTATGTGTAAATCCAATCTAAATAGTTGCATTGACTCTAGTGGACTGGTTATTCATGCATACAATTGTCAGAACTGAGTTTTATTATTAAATCTATAATGTAGCTAAGAATTCATGATATTAGATATTACATAATGTGTAGAATGTTGCAGTCATTTCTCTGATAGCAAAACTCTGTACACTACATTCACTGTTGTTTGAAATGTAAATAAGGAAAAAATGTTTGAAAAGAGTCAAGGACCGCGTGTCACAGTCACAGTTGTACCAAATAACATAATTTTTAAAGGTCATATGAAATAATTGTATTTAACTGGAAAATCAGTCACAACTTGAATACTTGTTGTCTGTAATGTAACAGGAGAGAAGCTGGAAGGAAGAGCTTGTGAGACTTGCTTCCACTAAAATAATACAATCCATTCTGTAAGGCTCCTTGCATGAGAATGGGTTATCACCAATTTCATGTCAGACACTGAGAAGGTCATAGCTGTTAGGCCAGTCCAAACAGTGGTTTTACAGTTGACATATGAAAAAGCACTGAAAAAGTCAGTGTTCTTATAAATGGCTATTAAAGGACATTTCCTCTGAGACTAACCAGCCTCTCAAGAGCTTTGGTTTTAGCTAACACAATATTTTGTTTTCCTTTCATATACTTTGATTTAATGAAATAACAGATATTACTTGAGCTCCTTGGGTGTTTTGAATACATGTTTGAATAAAACCTGTTTAAGAACTGAGCACTGGCAGAAAATCTTTTTGCATGAGAAATTTGAGTGACTAAGTGGTAAAATGACAAGACATTGTCTATATTGATAGAACCTCCTCCTATGCCTCGTTTCTTTTATCTTTATACTTGTTTCTGCTAAGAATGTGCATCCTTTCCTGTGGGAAGCAATAATGTAATTGTGGATAATACTATATGTTCTGCAATTTACTTCTTAAATAGATCACAAAAAGATATAACAGATTTTGATTATGACTGGCCTCTAGATTTTTTGAAGAGGATCATTTCCACACCATATCAGTTTTCATGTATGTCTCCATGGTGAAAAATCTTTATTTTCAGTATTTTTTTTTCTGATTGACAATAACCTTTCTGCAGCACTTTTTTCAAACCATTTTCCTATTTCTTCATGAGTAGCTTCTCTACTGTACTCACCTCTCTCCATCATACTTTAACTTATTAACTTCAGACTTTCCAGAAATAAATGTATTTAAGACAAAATTTGAAGGGTGATATAGCAGTTTTATTAGAGTTCAGAGAAAACAGTTCTGTTGAAATTTGGGCTTTCATTTATTCTGCTAAGGCCTGCTTTTTCAAAAGTTGTTGCTTGCAATCAACCCTTCTTATGACAGTCTTTGCCAGATTTTGTATTTAGCACCAGAGCTTGCCTCTAGCTATATAATTCCTTTCATTTTTCTCTCTCTCCACTTCCTGCCTTTCTTACAGAAATATAATCTGCATGTGCACGTATCTTGACATCTAACTTTTTACATATATATGTATATTTGGAAGTAGTTTTCCATTATAGCCTTTCTAAATTTACTTTTATTTTATTTTTAATATAAATTGCTTATGTTGTTCCAAGTTAATATTCACTCTAAGCTGAATTCTAGTGAAAAATCAAACTCTTCTTTCATTAAGTAGACTTCTTTGTATCTATAACATGTGGTATTAATTATTTATTAGATAACATGTCATATTTTAGTGCACAAGAAACTTAATGAGTTTCACACTGGGGCACCAGCATGGGGTTTGCCTAAGGGAAACTTGATTGTTTGAACAAGACAGAAGACCTATTAATTTAATGCTCAGGACTCCAAAAATGTATCTTTAGAGTGATACTGAGGTATTTCATGAAGCTCAACATTAAACTGAACACTAATCTCAGAATTAAACAGCAGGCACAGGAAACAAAAAAGCATCATCTTAATTACCTCATCACTTATGTAATACAATGCTTATTCACTTCAGCAGAAGTCAAATAAGTAGAAACAGATGGATGACATCGTGTTTTAATTTTCATTTTTCATTGTATGGCTATCTTAATTGTTGAACCAAGCTTTTTTTAAAAAGTAGCTTTGACTTAATCCTGATGTGTAGGAGAAAACGTTTGGGATGTTTTTGCAATGATATGCTGACTTTGAAAAGAGATAAAAATTTTTAAAGCACAGTTAAGATTTGGTTCTATTTCATTATTTGTAATATTTAAGGCAGGACAGATTCCTCATTTTTTAGAGAGTAGCACAAGGTATATGTTCATACATGTAAGTTTCACAGTCTCAGAATTACTCAGTAAAGTATTCCATTATTACTTTTACCCCCCAGATATTCTTATAGCTACTCTTGTACAGCTGTAGAACAGACATGGCACAAACCAAATCCCAAGTGGCAGTGGTCAGGAGCTCTTGCAAATGGGAATGCAACCTGTCCATACCTTCTTTCTCTTCTGTTTCTGTTTAGCCTTGAGTTTGGAATGATGAAAGTAAAGAGAATGGGGGTTTAAGCTTTAATAACTTTAATATATAGATAGGTTTATCTTGTCATATTAATGAGGTTACTAGGACAAGACTGTACTTAATTTGACATTTCAATTTAATTTGATTGGCAGATTATACCAATATTTGTTTTGCTTTTTTTTCCCCCCTGATCTTGGAGAAAAATAACACTCTGATCTAAATACAGATACTGATTTATTTTTTTCAAAAAACTCAGCTTCAGTCATTTGCTGTTTATGAATGGAACTCTACACATGCACAAATGTTTTCTCAAATCATTGATTAACACACTCTGTTTTTAGCAACTGCTACTTCACACTGCCACTTGTTAATTCATAAATTGGTTCATTGAGTCTAGTACAATGGAACCACAGTGGTCATATATTTCTTGAAAGAACAGAATGATACACACCATCAATCTCAAGACTTCCTCTCCTCTTTCTGTTGTAATTCAGTGCCCACCAAGCTTCTGTAAAAAAATGATTCAGACCTTTTTCATAGATCTAGGCACTATCATTAGCATCACAGGCAGTAAATTACACTGTCTTCTATCAGATTGACAAATGGAGCTTCTGTTAAAGCATCTGGCATGCTTCTATTAAAAAAGAGATGCTTTTTTTTCAGATGGAAAAGCCTTTCAAAAAAGTCTATCCATCATAGCTGAGCTCATTGCATCTTGAGTTCCTAGGTATTATTTTACTCTTTTCACTTTGTTTTAAATTCATTATTGTTGCTAGACCCATAATTTTTGGCTTTTATACCCTTTGAACACACTTTCTTGCTTATGCTCCTATAGAGTGAATTTTTTGAGTAAAGGAGAGGACGTTAGGGAATAAAATATATTTATTCTCCTTTAAAGAGTTTTTGATGTGGATATACAATTTCATGTCAGCAGCTGTCATAGAACATGACTTAGTGTAGTTGTTTTCCTCTATCATAGATCAACAAGTTCAGTTAGTGTAGCCTTAAAATCCTAGCACTGTAATGCATGAAGAGGAGATAACAACCATGAGGACACTATTTTATTCAAATGTATGTTTTTTGATATTTCAGCACTACTTAATTTTATCAGCATATCCCTTTACATGTTTTGTTTCTTTTGTTCTTTAAATGCAATAAGACCTCATTATTCTAAGTATCTCTGTAACAATAGGCAACCTCTAGTATTGGAAACCTCTCCATAAATTTTGTAGTTGCATAACTACAGAATTTATCTGCCTCCATGTGTTTCACAACAATGTGATTTGATAATTCGGTAGCTGTTTGAAAAGTTATTTCAGATCAGAATATCAGCCAAGACTAAGTGAGAAGTAGACAAGGAAAATTTAACTATGACTCCAAGCACGAGCTTTAAATAAAAGCTTCTAAACCTGAGACACACACAGATGTTGGTGATTCCATTGCTTTGAAGATCCAGAGAGACATAAACCTAAATGAGGAAACAATATAACTAAAATTTTAAAAGTCATGAGGAGTCAAGACACATTGGATCTAACATGACAGAACTGTCTAAAGCTTGGATTTTGATTTACTAGATTAGTATGCATTAATGAACACAGCACCTTGGCTATGCCATACATTTTAAATGTGCTATTTGTGAGCTATTACAGAATAGCTTCTTTCTTAGCTTACATGACATCTCTCAGAGCAGCAAAAGACAGACTGTTGTTGCATCTCAGAATTCATCTATGTGAATACACAACCTTGTGCTTCTTGACTTCACAAATGCAATTATAGCAAAAAATGATATGAAATTATGTTGAGGTAGTCATTAAAATAACTATGTCAGCCAGGGGTTCCTACATTATCTTTACATTTGAACACCAGCACTGTTTGGGATGTTGTGTTAAAGATTACTCAGGAATAGATGTTATTGGAAGAGGTTAGGAATTTCACCCCTGAACATGAGCTGAGTGATAGCTGCCATGACATGCAGCTGTATATGCTCAAGGTATCTTCAAAACACAGGCTTTTTCAAAGGGGCATAAACACAGAGGGGTTTTGTTGTTCTAGGCAATATAAAACTATCAGGAGTTTGATAAGAACTAGTTACATTCCTCAGTAACAGGTTTGCAGAGAAGAAATTCTAAAAATGAGTATTAGGGCATTAGGAAGCTATCAAGTCCAAAGTATGGAATTTTAAACTCACAGATGAATTGTTCACAGTAAGTTTTATATTTTGTGAGAAGTATGTTCTGCTGGCTGAAAAGCTCTATGCTACCACACAGTTACAAATAATAACAACACATGAAATTGCCAGTGATTGTACACAGTAGGTGACTGCACAGATTGAACATTTTCCACAGAATAGAAAATAGTTTTTTGGCTTTTTTTTTTTTTTTACATTTTGAGTATAGAAAATGAAGCCAGGACTTCTGTAAGAAGGAAATGCAAGGATGAATAGACATTTCTAAGAACAATACATCCTGTCTCCTTCTTGTGTAAAGCAGAGTGGTTTTAGAGCCATATTTCTTGTGGAACAGATATTTTCATAGGAACTTTTGCAACCAACTCTCATTATTTTGGCAATGCAAAGACCATCTGGTTCCAAAAACTTTTTGAATCACCTCTCCTGTGCCATTACATTCACTGCTTCCTTCTCTACATTCGTTACTTAAACATTCTTTGAATTGTGTTAAGGCAAAGCCTCTTAAAAAATTTAAATAAAACTCACTCTTCCCAATACATATCTTCTAAACAATGTAACATTTCATATGCTGAGCCACAAAAGGGGGGAAATATTGCTTCAGTGTAGAAAAACAATTTTTTTACCTTCCATTTCTGCAATATAGTACTATATTCCCTTTAGATGCAGAATACATAGGTCTGAAAATAGATTAGCTGGGGGATACAGCAATTTCATGTACGCCTGAGTTGTGAATTTTACTACCAGTTAGAATTTTTTTTATTATTATTTTTGAGAGAATAATAAGAAAAGTAAGAAGAGTTGTTGGGTCAAGTGAGAAATTTTACATGACTGCAGTTATATAAGCTTGGAAAGAAAAGGGTCAAAATATGGATAGGTATGACTATGGCATAGCACAGAATTGGAATCCCAAAGTTTATGCAGCATCCTGGCTATGACTGACAAGACTCCAGCAGAGATATAGGCCTCAGTTATGATGGAAAGAAGAAAGAGAATTATGATGAATTTTCTGAAATTCAGAAAGCTTAAAAATTAACGAAATGCAGGCCTTGATAAAAAAGGATCTCCTTGGAGGGATAGAAGTTTAAGCACTTTTACGTGTTCTGTGTTGTGAATTTTTTTCAAATTAAGTTGTGAAATACATTTAATATTCTCAGTTATATTTATACATCAGCTGATTACTTCAGGTGTAAAATCCTCTCAGGTTTTCTTTAAAATATTTAGTATGGAGAAGAAAATGTTATGGCTTTGACTCCTTTCTTTACCACAAAGACTGATATCTAGGTACAGTTTAAGCTTTTAAAAATAATCTAGTTTCTGTAATTATAAGAGATAAATTAGAAAGCATCAGGTTATTTCTAATCCATGTTATGATTTATTTTTCCCTCTTTCAACGTTTATTCAATAAGTGTCTTTCTCTTTTTATATATCTCTGTATCCTTGTATGAATATGCATCTCTTCAGCTACATTAATGCATGTTATTTGCAATGAAAGACAATATGTATGTTTCACAAGTACATAGTATGGGAACACTCTTGCTGGCTTTTCTCCTCCTAGAAATTAATTCCCCAGTTGCAATAGATTCTGGAAGGATGATAGGACAAACAATTCAGTAGTTCATTATGTTTATTTTCTTCTCCCTAAAGCACATTTTTAACTTGCATTCTGTTGCTTTTGGAATACTTAAATACCTTAACAAAACATAAAACACTCAGTAGCCTTTGGAAAAAGTGACAAAATCACCTCGTGATTTGACAGCATTTAAATCATCACTAAATCAAAGATTTGATCTTCTCCTGCCTCTAATGAAATACTGATAGTCAGACGAAAGTGAAACTCCACTGATAAATTCAACTACCTATTAAAAATAGATGGGATATATCATGTAATAGAGTTGACTTTTAAATGTTTTAGTCTAAATAAATACACTGTGTCACTAAAGAGAAGAAGAAGAAAAAAAGTGGAAATATTTCTGAGGAAATGAAGAACCAGTTTTTGCAAAGAAAACAATAATCTAATATTAGTATCCAGCAAGAGTTTGAAATAAAATTACTTGATTATTTTAAGTTCAGCTTTGCACCAGCTAGCTCTCAGTTATCCATTTTCCAAAAGGAATTCCTACAACCAGGTTAGTTTTCCAAATATACTGGACCAATTCATGCAGAGAGCTGTGAGTCCTCACAATGCAATTCATATTCAGAGCCATTGCATTAAATGTCTAAACTATCTTATCTGGACACATGAGCAGGTGTTAGGTAGAGAAGGCATTCAGTTTCACTTGCCTGAGGCTGACTTTACTGCCTTTCAAGACTTTGAGGGATTTGCTATATTAGTTCAGCATTCACACAGCTTCATGGGACTTGATGTGTATCTTTCTGAAAGCAGAAGTTTCTGTTCTCTTTTCAAAATTTTGAGGGATGGAAGTGCAGTTTTGCAGAATGAGCTGGTGTTAGGCCATTCTCACACGCACTTCAGAGCTCTTCTTTGTGTTACTATGTTAAATAAAGTGTGTTATTTCCCAGAACACCTAACGATTAGACTTCAGGTAATTTTCCTCTCAAAGCTATGCCACTGTGCAGAAATAATTTAAGGCTCATCAGACCATAGCTCAGCAAGTAGAGCACTTAC
Organism: Oenanthe melanoleuca; assembly: GCF_029582105.1. Lineage (NCBI taxonomy): Eukaryota > Metazoa > Chordata > Aves > Passeriformes > Muscicapidae > Oenanthe > Oenanthe melanoleuca. The sequence continues at coordinate 36,874,244 of NC_079337.1, read as the reverse complement.
CTGAGGGAAGGACAGACTCAGATTTGAATTTCTCCCCCAAGCTAGTTGTGAAGTTTTTCTTCAAATAAACATAATAAAAGACTGAAATGCACTTGTGCAAAGGATGAAAAGCTAAAACTCTTACAATGGGCCAAGAGCCCCCTGCCAGACTAAAGCAGGTTACTTAGGGTCCACATTGCCAAGCAGCTGAAGGCATTCCAGCTGGGGAGATGGTAGTTGTTGGTCTGTGCTACCTAAAGTTGAGGAAAAGAATGAATCGCGGTTTTCTTCTACCAGGTCAAATTTTCCAGCTAGAATTTTTTTTTCAGGTGAAGAAAGTGGCACCCTTAGAGTTCCTCTTAGTTTTGTTTTGTTTTGGTTTTGTTTTTTTGTTTTTTGGGTTTTTTTTTTAATACAATGTATTGGGTTTGCATGGCCAGGTCTGGGTAGTGGGGATCCACAGAAGCCTCCTCCTCCATGTCCAGCAGATGTGCCACTGGCCATGGGTGAATCAGAAATGATGTTAACACCTCTGGAACAACATATTTAAAAAGATTTTAAAAAAATATGTACATATGTAATTGCAGCCAGAGAAGAGCAGGGTACAAACACATGGGAGGAAGGACTCTGTAGGCACCAAGACAAATGAGGAAGGAGGGGTGGGAGGTGCTGTGGTGAAGCATTGGAGAGAGGAGCTCATGCTGGAGCAGTGTCCTGGTAGGACTTGTGACCCTGTGGGGGATTGATGCTGAAGAAGCCTGACCTTGAATTACTCTCAGTTTGTAGAGATCTGTTGTTAGACAGAAAAACTGAAATGTGAGAAAGACTCATATTGGAGAGGTTAATGAAGAACTGTCTCACAGGGAGGGAGCAGTGCATGGACTTCTCTGTTGGAAGGAAGGAAGGAAGGAAGGAAGGAAGGAAGGAAGGAAGGAAGGAAGGAAGGAAGGAAGGAAGGAAGGAAGGAAGGAAGGAAGGAAGGAAGGAAGGATTGCCTACTTTGAAAATCATAGTTTTCCAAAAAAATTTTGCTATTCAGATAGGAAAATGATCATAGTATGCTGTCCTTGAGAAAGTGCTAATGGAGAAACTAAACTAAAGAATTTGTGGACTTTTAGACCATAAAGGTTTCTATTTAAGTACCCTTGTCATACTTAACTTCTTTCTGCTGGTCTTGGGCTGCATACCTAATTCCTAATTTGTCTTCAGCAGTATTCAAGGGCAAGAATTTGTCGAAACCACACACGTGTTTCTTGTAATGCAATGATGACAGTGTATCTCCTTAATATCAGTGTGGTAATCAGTACCAGGCTTAGGCTGATATTTCTTTATAAATGATTTTTTAATTTGTATCTAAATAAACGCTATAACTGCAATTAGCTATAGGTGTAGAATTCCATTTTCCACTTATACCCTTCAATAATTATAATGGCTTCCTTCCAAGCTATGCCTGAGTTTCTCTGCAGGACAATAGATGCAGTGAACATGCAATGCCTAAAGACATTAGCACAGAGTTCAGGACATGCTAAAGATGCTCTCCAGAAACAGAAAAGCAATCTTAGATAACATTATCTACAAAAAGCTTCTACTGAACCTAGTTTGATACATTTTCATAAACCTTGTCATCAACTCTATGGTCTGACCCTTCTCAGAAAATTTGACAGGCTTAGACAATGTTTATGAGACAAAAATTTCCTGCTTGATGATCTAATATTAGTGGGCTTGGAAAATAAAGAGCTAGGTGAAAGAAAAATCTGAAAAGCAGAATATTTTTCATTCTAAATTGAATTAGGAAAAAAAATCTTTCTCCATGATAAAGAAGGCTAGATCCTGAGCATAGAATTATCCCAGACATATATAAATGAAAGTGAAAAATTCTGAAACTGATGTAATTGCAGAGCTTCATTACCACAAATGTTTAGGTAAGTCCTACTGTTTCTTTATCTTTTAGTTGTAACCACCAATAAAAAATAGTTACTATGCCTATTTTATTTAGTCCTTAATTTTGTACACAGTGTTTTTGGCCCTAAATTGCCCTTTTGATCATTAAGATGAAGTTGATAAACACAGCCTTCTGTCATCTGGAGAGCTTTAAAAGGAATGCCCAAATGTAAGATGTGCAACCATGATTCAGGAGGCAGGGGATTCTCTTGTGTGAACAGGATCTTACAGGAAGAGTTAAAATGCTGTACTTTAGAATAGTAAGGTTTCTGTCACAAGCACAGAAATCAATGCAGACCATGCTTTGGAGACTCTAAGAAATCGAGTCTGTCTCCAGACTAGAGAAATTCAACAAAAACCAGGATCCATCTGTACTCCAGAAATCTGCCTCTGCAGTTATTCCAAGACAAGCTTCAGATCAGGTACCACTAGACACAGTATGGCTCTAAAATATTGATCAATTGTAACAAACTTCCTATTTCAAATGTGGGGTTTTCTTAAAGTAAATCATCTAAAGCTGGAATCTCCAAAGTACAAGCACCTGAAATCACCCATGGAAGCTCTAAAGCACAGAGCGCTATTCAGGACAACAATTCCAAAAAGTAGCTATATTTTAAAAAATTTGTTTGGATTTCTAGATGTTAATGAAAGTACTTATCTCCCCTGTCTATCTGTCCAGCTATTAAAGGCAGTCTTCAAGACATAAAGCCATTAGCAAGGAGCATAGCAGTAATTAGATCTGTCAGTGATGTCTCAGTTTGCCTCCACATTTCCAGGTGTACACAAAGCTCCTGCAGTGGAATACTGTTTGGGTGAAACCTAGGTGTTACATGACTGAATTACAATGGGAAAAAAGTTTCATATTGCCTCAAAACAGCAACACCTCTATTTCATATGAAATACCACATGACAGAAGAGTCAATGAATAAGTGACCAGCTTTTCATGATCTTTTATGATATTGCATGACATGTTATAAGATGAAATTTTCAAATATTGTTTCTTGAGATAGGATCTTTTTATTTATTTATCATCATTTCTGAATTCTTTATAACTTTCTAGACTAATGTACAGTTAGCAGATTGTGATGTCCCACCATTAAGGGGAATGGAACACCCAAGATTTGTAGGCACTTGTAGTCAAAAGAAATAATGGAAGTCAGAGGATGCACAAAATCTCAAAAGGTTTTATTAGTAAATTACACACTTGGCATGGAAGGTTTTTTAGTACAAGTATAATATAGCTATAAGTATGTTAGTCCTTATATAAAATTATATTTTAAAAAAAATGAGAAAAAGAAAATGAAAAGGAAGAAAAGCTATAAAATATTGTCTGATTAATCATTAGCATCTTCTCTGGCAAATGAGAGAAAAAATATTAGAAAGCACAAACCTGCTATTTTTATTACCTACTTTGCTTTTTTGTACTTCAGGTATCTTCAAGGAAGGAGAAGATTACTGTTGCTTTCTTGTTGCTTTTTTAACAAAAAAGTAGCTGTGATATAGTTACTCATCAGCCATTCTTGTAGTTGTCTGTATTTAGATTTTCAATTTTGTGTATTTGCATTTAGTTTTGAAAAAACTGCAGAATGATTTTTGCCTGAAAAATGAAAGAATCTGCAATAAGCAAAAATTCCCTATTACTTGAAGAGTATATGTTAAGTGGCTTTTTTTTAAATAAGCACACCTTATTAACAGAAAAATGGTTTTAAAGGCCTTATTGGAGTGCAATTAAAATGTATACTTCACGTACATTTAGTCTCCGTATAGAAAAGAAACCATAAATAATTTTTTTTTTTTTAGCTTTTTCGAACTGGAAGTGGCAGCTATCATCAATATTAGACTTAGTTTGTTCACTCAGCTTAGGACCACTCTCCACAGTGTGTAGTGATAAATGTGACTGTCTAACCCTAGGTGGACAAGAGGTGCAAATGTTATCATGTGCACATTGGATATTAAACCCCAGGTTCAAGGGGCTGTCAGAGATCCAAACATTTATTTAGGCATCTAGATTTAAAGGAAAGTTTGTTGCAGGGGAAAGTAAGCTGCCTGCTATCACTACCTGTCTTCCATTGTTGTAAAGAGATGATGGCAATTATTAAATGAAGGGAAAAGGAGAATTGTTAGAATGGCTTTTGCTATTTCTTTGGGTTTAAGTTCTCATCTTGAGAAGAAGTAATAACACTTCATGAAAAATTCTGTGATTCTGTAATATTTATTATAATATCCTCTGGCAGAGTTTATTGCTGTTGGCACTGAATCAAATAGGAGCAGTCTGGCCTTACCATTTCTTTGCTCCTGTCCTAACAATTTGTTCCTGCTGCTTTTCGAGATATTGCACCACAAAATTCACAAAATCTGTACTCATATATCCTTTAAAGCTGGATCTACTGTTCAGACTGAAGTGACAGAGAGTACCACATACTTTGAATCTTAATGTAACAAAGCTAATAAAGTCACTTCTATTATTTCAAGACATAAGTAGTGATGTAGAAGGTCACTGTGCACATGAAGTTCCTCTTTGGTAGCTGAGTATGGAGGAGCACTAATAAGAACTGGGATTCCTGTGTCTCACCACTGCTCTTATATTCTACCAGAGGGACATTATGTGAGGAATTCAGCCAAGATAAGATTTTGTGTGCATGCACTGTGTACGCAGCAGCAAAAATTATAAATGCATTCAAATATACAATATTCAGAGAAGCAATAAAACAGCTAACATTGAGAAGGAAAACAATGTACAATGAAAATACTCTCTGGCAGTTCACTCTGTGATGATATTACCTATGTGATTCTGCCAAGGTCAGTGACAGCTTGAGCTACATGCTTAACAAATGGAAATGCAACTTAAACTTTCTCCTTGGTCGGACTACTATCATTTTTATGCTCCTTCTTGAATTTGATCTGTGAATGTGCATTCCTATTGTGCAATGCTTTCCCTTTCTGCTGAATCTGTGGGTCAGTTTCAGCTTGTACCTTGCTTCACAGCATGGAGATCTGTCCAGGTTTCTTGCTCTGTAATAAAGCAAACACAAGAAAACCCCAAACCTTGCTGTACTGGTGGATGTAAAGTTGATAATGAAAATAAAGTGCACATTTTTTACTGAAGTCATTCAGAACACCTTTATGGTTCTGGCTTCTTCTGTTCAAGCTGAGGAGAAGGTCACTATGCCTTTCATTTTCCTACACCAGAGCTATTTTTTTCCCAAAGAGGTTGTCTGTAGCCTGGGGTCCCTTCATTGTTTTTCTGGATACAGAAGAATGCTTGTGATTTTTTGGAAGGCTGGACAAATGGAAATATAGCTGCCTTCAGCACGTGGTGTCCAAGAAAACAAGACAGTGATTCACTTGCTGAACTCTATCAATATTTGGTGGCAGGGTCTTGTGCTCTCATCTGACTTCTGGGCAATGGCTCCTGTCTGCCAGCTGCTTAGAGAGGGTGGAGAAACTTCTTCAGCCTAGGGAAGTATCTCATTTTCTCCCTTTTTTCTTTCCTATATTACTGAAAATGAGAAAAAAATGTCATCTAAGAATCTGTAGTCTCTCTGGTATGCAGTTATGAATTAAATATCTTGGAAAGGAGCTGCAAATTCAAAATGATCATCACATTTTGGGGTTTGTGTATGGTCACTGTGAAATAGTAATAGAGATCAGCTGATAAATAGGAGGTATTTTACAGAAATACATCAGAGTGGCCTTCAGACACAGATATCCCAGCAATTTTTTGGGTGGATGTGGGAGCTGCCTTTGCTGATGCTGACATTTTGCAGAACCAATTGTGAAATAATGGCTTGCTGGAAAAGAAGTTACATTAACACTTTCTTTTAGTTGCCTGCATCAGCACTGCCATAGAGAAAGGCTGTCAGGCAAAGGGCTCTTAAAAAATAATCCTAGTGGCATTAGCATTTGCACAGGTGAAATATGAAATGTAAAAATAAATACTAAAATAGCACTCTCAAGTACCAGCTCCTCTATTTATAGGTCAAATGTGAAGAATGCACACAAGATTTTCAGATTTCCATTTTCAAGGTTTTTTTTTCATTGTATTCTATTTCTAAATACATCAGCAGTTCACTGAATATCACCAAGGTCACTTGCTCTGCTCAATTAATATTTGTTAATATTCCCCTCAATATTCCCCAACTATCCTTTTATCACTCAATGTTATTATCATAGATATTGAGATACTTGATAGACAGGTCATTTGATTTTGAAACTCTGGCATATTTTAGTATACTGAGTGATCCTATGAATCAAATAATTAATGTGGTCTGTAAAGCTTAATGTGAATGCAAACTGCAGCGTCCTGGCTTGTTTCTAATCAGCATTAGAGATGTGCCAAACTGTCAACAGCTCATGAGCAATATGAACACTACAGTTCTTCACACCCCTTTGAGTTCATATCAATCATTTGAAAATAACATTTTTTTTCAGGATGAGCTGTCACTATCAATTTGAATAGTAGCTGCTCGGTTGGAATTTGTCCAGTTTTTCAGCAAGTCATTTGGTACATTATGTCATGAAGCAAACAACTTGCAAAAGCAGATTCTTTTCATGATGCTTGTAGGACAGAAATGCATGTTTAAGCATTCCAAGCTTCCTTTGCCAGGTGAGACTCAGCTTTCATCTGTAAAATCTAGAGATTATTTAAAGAAAAGTGACTTCAGAGACTTTATCTAGTACATTATGATGCACAGAATTTAAAACTTTTTTCACTACTTAATATTTTGATAGAATTAACAAGGTAATAATCAAATAAGAACTCTCTGAAATTATATATACTTCTCCATCTTGTGCAACATGTAGTCTGTAAAATGTTTTAAAAATCAGTTTACCAGATACTTATACTACTCCCCAAGAACTCACTACTGGTCATTGAATTTCCAGATTCTACATATATTTTATATTTGTGGAAATTACATATATTTTAATGAATTTAATGCAAAATGAGATCTTTTCCTGCTCTTTGCATATTGTCATGGGCCTTCTCTTGTTTTAATTTCCTTGGCTCTAGTATATGTTAACAGTTACTGTGAATAAAACAGTGTGGAAAGAATAAAAATATTTAACCTTGAAGCAATAGTGGGACAGACATTTTATACCTTTCCAAGAGACATATCAACAAAAAATATCAAACTGATGAATTTTCTTGCAAAAATTGCATTTGTTTCTCTGTGTCTTAGAGAACAATCTTGTAAACTTTTCTAACAAAATGTTTTCATGACTTCAGTGGCATTTCTGACAGACCACAGAAACAAACCAGAAGCATCATGCTTCTTCCTTCTTTATCAGCAGTGAAACAAGGATTTGGAAAACATAAGAAGGCTTTTGAGGCTTTATTTCCATGCTAATTTTATTTTTTTCCCAGCTAACTAACCTAAGAAGGCTGAAGAACATTGAAAATACTTTAAGAACATGAAAAGTATGACTTGTTTTTCCCTGGATACCTCATGAATATGTGACCTAACTTCTAATTAATTAATTTTATATTTTTTGTTACAATATCTATTTTATCAAAATTTGAGAAAAATCAGCACTAAGAATTAAAGCTCTATCTATTACACCTTTTTGAAAAGGAAAGGAAAAAGAAAGGGAAAAAATAAAAAAAGAAAATAAAAGACATCCATTAAAACTACTAAACTTAAATGAACTACAGAAGCTGATAGTATATTGCTTGATTATATGAATTTATGAAAATTGGGTTGTACTTGGGCACCATCTTTAATAAGCAGTCTAGTGCTTGGTTATGCAATACTTGTGAATTCCTGTCTCTGATTTACCCAATGAGAGTAGATGCAGAGTGAAGCACCGAATCACAATTGAGTTTTAATTTTTATTATCTCTATACTAATATTTATTATTCTAATTATGTTGACCATATGAAAAAGTTTACTGAGCAGTTATACTTCTCTCCAAGTACAACATAAAAAAGACTATCTAAGAAATCATCCCACTAGAAAATTCTCCTAAGCAAAACTATTATACACCAAGAGCTATTGAAACATAAGTGATAAACCCTATTGCAAGTGTATCTCACCAAGCTTTAATCCAGTTTTATCTGGTTTTGAAAGTGGGAGCATCAAAAGAAATGTAGAAAACAAGGTATATGATTAAGCATCTAATTAATCAGATTTTCAAAAATAAGGATCATTAAGTGTGTGCTTAATAAAGCACATTTTCTCCTCTCAGCTCCATCCTCTTTGCCTATGAAAATGTCTTAATATATTAATGTCAATCTATTATTGATTTAATAGAATTATGTTATTTTTTCAATAAATATTGCAGTGATTGCTGAGTGTGACACCTTAAGGCAAAATCCCCTTGCATTCCAGCTATTAGATATGATTTGTATATCATCAATTATTGATGTACTGCTCCATCTAGATAGTGTAATAGTTGATTTGAAATCTAGCAACCATTATGAAATTTATTAGTGTCAAGAGAATACCATAAGTAATAGGAAACAGCTTAGTCAAATAAAAGAAATACTGTCTGCACTTCTTCACTAAGTGAAAATTCCTGTAACTGCTCTTAGGACAGTGGTGAGTCAGATGATGCAGTAATGTCATACAAGATAGCATCACCCCAAACAGCTGAACAGACATATCAATACTATAAACCAAAAAAAATGTCTGTGCTGGCTGTAAGGCTTGAATTTAAACATGATGTGAAATTACATGAAACCTGGCAAACATGCAGCAAAATAAAAGTTAGCTATTTAAAACAGTCTGAAACAAAGAGCATGGAGGAAAAAGCAGCAGGACAGTTTAAGATGAAATTCTGGGTCCTGTAAGTTCTCAAACAGAAAAACATTACCAGGTTCTGTCCTGGTTTTTCCTTGTGGGAAAATACTTTTGTGCTAAAGTCATACAGTACTGTGTGTGGAAACTGTGACAATCTTGCCACATTATTTCACTTCTGCCTTTTCTGGTTTTGACGATGAGGCTGAATAACACTTTATTTTGAGAAACTCAACATTGCAGTGAATTACTTGCTACAAATACTAGCATTTATCTGTCTCTATAGGCATTCTGCATACAAAATTCCTTCTGAAATAATAGAAATAATTGTTCAGAATTGCATTCAGTGAAGTGTCTAAGATTTCCACGGTGCCTCTGTTAGTCAGAGTGGATTTTTACTGGGAATAAAAGCTGCTTGCCAGTACTTTGTAAGGGTATTTTGTTATTCCATACAGTTTATCCTTGTATACAAGGCTGCTAATTAGAGGTATTTTAAAACAGTTAAAATTCTTTAATGTCTCACTGTTTTTTCAAGGTTAAAAAGATATCTTTCTAAGATATAAGACTAGATAAAAAACCCCAAAACCAATAAGCCCCCAAAACCCCAAAGGCACTCTTTAGATTCTCTCTGTAACATAACTAATCCTTTATCTGCTCTTTTAAGGTCATTTATGAGATTGAACCTTGTCTGAGAAGAACTTCATTTTTATAAATACCTTAGGCTGTGATCAAATGGAAAAGATCATTGTGAGTTTCAGAGGACACCTCAGCCAAAGAATCTCTTGGTGCCATGACAATTCCCTCTGTTCTAAGAGCATCTTCACATTACTTGATTAAACCTGAAAACAGTGTAATTCTAATCTTAGAACAGGAAATAAACTAATGACACTAGGAAAACCATTTATTAGTAAAAGAGGATGTTGTGCTAACACATCTTCTATCATTTTATAAGAAAAACAGTTAAAATTTCTGGTAGATTGGTACTATTACATCATGCTAGGCTTTTGTTATACACCTGAAATGTAAGAATTTTTTTTTGTCAAAGATATGAATTAACCTTTTCCTAATGATGATCAACAGCTCCCACACCTTAGTTTTTGTGAGACTGCCTCAAGGGCCAAAATTTTATAGATTTTTTGTTGCAATAATTAGATTCCAGAAAGTTTTTGGCATTTCAGTGCAGACATGGGTTATGTTGATTACAATAGCTTAGTATAATCAGGTCCCATAATGGAATAAAGCTTTTAAACATCATAATGTATAAGATTTCCCTATCTTTCTTTCACACACTATTAAAAACAAAGTCTGCTTGTGTTCTATCTTTTAGTTCTTGCAATGCTAACTTTCAACATTCTTCTCTTGAGGATTTATTTTTTTTAATTGTTGTGCAAAGCTTTTTGTTTGTTTGTTTTTTAAGATTATTCATGCTCTTAATTCATTGATGGTTATATTTATATATAAATGTGTCTGAATCTCTATTTCACATAATTATACAAGATATGGTTTGGTCTATTCTTGTCAGTCATCCAGTTTTCCTGTCTCTGGCAGCATTTCTCAGCTCATCATTCCTGCTCTAATCTTGCCATGCCAACACTTTCCAAAATGCTACAAAGATGTGTCCAGTTGTTCTCTCTGTGGCTGATCTGCTGATTCCTAGTAGTCTACTTTTCTAAACTTTAACCTGTTGTTTTTCAGATGCACTTGCCTGTTTGATCTAGCCTGGCTGTTGTTATTTTTGTTTTTGTTTTTTTGGGTTTTTTGCATTTTCCTTGGTATTTTTTATTTGTTCATCAGTTGCATTTCATCCAAAATTTGAGCCTCAGATGATGAGATGTGAGTCCAGCTACATGGACCTGTAATTAGATGGATATCAGAGATGAAAACTTCCAATCAGGGACTTCTCATATTAATCAAAGAATACTCAGTAGCTGTCTTTGTTGGAGAAAGATCAAGTACACAGTAACAACTGATGGAAAATCTTTGCTGTTTTTGCTTAAAGTGAATGAAAAAATGTGCTTCATTTATTAAATGGAATTTTAAAAAGCATTATATATATAAAAAAAAAAGAAAAAAAAATAAATCTTTCTGTTGGAAGACAGCTGATGAACACCCTGGAGGTGTTTAGTAACTTCCTGAATGGTGATATACACAAAATGCTTTGAGAACTTGACATGAGTTGGAGAGCTACATTTTAGAAAAAGCAGCTCAACTATTAAAAATTGTTTTGTGCTCAGAAACTGCAATTTCCACAAGTGCAATAAATATTCATAACTCCACATTAAAACAAAAAATAAATACAGTATGTCAGTTTCTTGCCTGTGTTCACTGTTATCTCTTATTTCTGGTGCAGTTTATATTTCATAATAAATTCCTGATACGCTGCAGGGTTACCAACATCGCCTTTAATGTAACATTTCTCTTTGAAGGGCTGAAACCAAGTAGTATCTCCAGGGCATCATAAATCTTAGTTTTCACTTGGAATATAGAAACAGGAAAAAGTATAAAACAATATTTAAGCTTCAGACTAGACTAATTTTCAATATAAAATGGGATTGTTATGACAGTAAATAAATGAGCAGTCAAGAGTAAAGATTCTCCAATAAACAAAACCTTGCCAGAAAGAGAAAACAGGTAACCCTGGAACCCCAGGGATATTACATGATAGAGCAGTGTCCAGAAAACTGAAATGATCCTCAAGGATTTATTCATCTTTTTGAGGTTCATGTCCATACAAGTGAAAAGTGCCTGTGTTCAAATGCTCTATTGAAAAGTGTAATAAAAAAAATAAATAGCATCTATTATGTGTCATACCATTGTGTGATATGATTTTTACAGATCAGAGGTAATTTTGTTAAAATATAAAATATCTATCAGAGATTTTTTAAGAATTAGCTAGTTTTAGATGGTGTTCACTAATTGCAGACACCATGGTGATAAATTTAAGGCATTAAAGCACAGCAGGAGTCTTCTGAGACACAACATTTTCTGTAAGGCCTTTGAACAACTTCACTAGTTTAGAAGCTCTTGGAAAGTCAAGAAAAATAAAGGAAAACAAATCTTCAAATTGCTCAGGTCCCCAAAGTTCTGTCATGTTCTTTTTCCGAGACCCTCTAGGGCTTCCAGCAGACAACAAAAGTGGACAGGCTCACAATCATCAAAGCCAAGGCTAGAAAAATCATCTTTTTGATAGATAAGAAATATGTTTGTGTTTGTTTAAAGTATTAGTATATGACTTAGCAGTGGGAATACTTCTAATAGTGGTGTGTGAAAAGGCATGTGTGTGATGGGGATGGTGCAGGCTTTTGTGAATCCATGAAAAAAAACACCATATTTGGCTCCATTTTGTACTGCTGGTGACTGCTTTCTTAACCTGTCTACCACTGTAAAACAAACAAAATCATGAAAAACTAAGGTGATTTTATATATGTTAACCATCTCTAGGTTTAAAGGCTCATTCACAAAGCAGCATGCACAAGTCCAATCTGCAAGCCTGCCCAGAGATAATTGGAAGCCCCTTGGCCTGCATTATTTCAATCATTTACTTTCTAAAACTCTGAATTATTTATTTGGATTGAAAAAAACATTGAGAATTCTAAAAGGTTCCTATAAATTTTCTTCAGACCATATGGAAAGGTACTATTGATTCTAAATTCTAAATACTGTGAAGAGGAGAAATTCAAAGATTTTCCTTTACAAGAAAAATTAAAGTGGATATATTCAGTTTGTTTAAAGGGAGAAACTGACACTGAAGTACAATAGGGAGATATATTACTTCAATGACAATCTTTTAGTTTTTGCAGTAAACTAAAGCCAAAAAAAACCCCAAAAACAATGAACAATAACAATGGCATCACACACCAAACAATAAAAATTAGATATTGCTCAGCTGGACTGAATGTTCGTTATCATTTTAAAAGTAATAATATTTTTAAGACTACAGTTTTAAAATCAAACATATTTATTAGTCTGTGTTAAGGATTTGTACTAAATGCTAAAAAGGACAAAAAAAAAAACCCAATCCAATCAACAAAAGAGCCAACAAAGTGAATAAAGAAAAGAATGCAAAGGAAACAGTAACAGATTTTGAGAAGCTATTTTGTACTCAAATGACTCAATTTGGGTTGGAATGTTACCCATCTGATCTGCAGGGTGTCTGTGAGAAACAGAGCAACAGATGAATAGGAAATGGCATCTGTGGCTCAGGGAAAGACTTGGCAAGAAAAACAAACAAATAAACAAAAAGGTTAAAAAATGCTAAATGGCCATAAAATTGCAGTCTTCTGTGAAGCATCAGGGTAGTCTAATTTCTTAATTTTATTTTCTGCTTTTAAGTAAAGACTGCTAGATAGAAAGAGATTCAAACTGCTATTTCTACTGAAAAATAAGATCCTAACATATTTTCTGCAAACACTTTATAAGTTTTAGTTTATGTCTGGTAAAGTACACCAGTAAGGAATACAGTTCTGTGGCTTGAAAACACAACACAGAGATATGCAAATATTTAAATTGTAGGCTGTGTCTCCACATCGTTGTGGAGGTGTAGAATGGTGGTAAGAAAGACCAAGCAAAACCAGATAAATGAAAGGAGGAGGAATGTAGTAATCATCACTCCTGACTCAATTGTCAAAATGAGTGCAATGTGAGTAATTCTGAGCTGACACAAGATACTCTGAGGACACAGTACTTTTCAAATATCCTGAAAATCTGACATGAAAACCAACCAACCAATCAAATAACAAAAAACCAAGAAACAAAAATTTCTAGTAAACATACCAGCACCAGCAAAAATTTAAAGCTGGTCATAAATCAATGCTGGGAAATTATATTCTCTTATTTCTCTTGAGTTGAACAGTTTTGACCATGGAGGATAGATAGCTGTCTTTACCCATTGCAGCAGCAGTGCACTGAACAGAATGTGAGGAGACCACAGATCTGTTACAGAGGCCAGGCAGAAGCAGCTTGCAATAGCAGCAGTATGATAAAATGAAAGCTCACACAAAATCCTGTGTGTGGGGGATATATCTCACCTAAATTCAGCCACATCCTTAGGATGGGGGAGGGAGGGAGTGCTCATTCAATCCACATATCAGAGGTGTCTATATTGCCATTTTATTTCAATCTCTGGAGAGACCTATTGCCTTGCAATAACTAGAGCACTCATATAGACTAGATAGTGTTTTTTAGTGGGATTCACAATGCACTCAGTTTTTCACTAATAAAAAAGGTCTGAATTCTTAAAATACTATTCACTTGGCTGCAGTATTATATAAAAAATATAAACATTAATAGATACAATACTGACAGACATCTGACTGAGTCTATTGAGGCCATAAATGAACACAGCTTTTTTATCCTTATCTTTCTTTTGATGACGTGCAAATATTGAAAGAACAATATATATATGATCCAACAGAAAGTGTACATCTGCATTAACCATGACTGTGAAAGCTTGCACAGAACCCAAAAAGAAAGGCTAATTTTATGATAAATGCTATGAAACCAAAGGACTGATAAACAAAGTTATAATGTCAATAAGTTGACATTGTACTGACCAATGCTGAAAAATTGTTGTTTTAACCCCAGGCAGCATCTGAGTACCAGGCAGCCACTCACTCCCCTCTGGTGCAATGGGAGACAGAATTGGAAATCTGGGAATACTTGTGAGATGAGATAGAGATAAAGCAGAAATTGCCCAAACAGGCAGAGCAAAACAGAATTCATTCATCCCTTCTCAGCAGCAGAAAGGTGTTCAGCCCTTCCCAGGAAAACCAGACTCATGAATAACAGTTATTAGGGAAGGCAAACACCATCCCTGCATGCATTCCCACTTCCATCTTCTTCCCCTTGATTTTGCATGCTGAGGGTGGGTTCATGTGGAATGGGGTTCCACTTTGGTCAGTGGGTCATCAGGCCTGGCTGTGTCCCTTCCTCATTCCTCCTGGCTGGTGGGGTGGAGGGAGGGGCAGAAAAGTCCCTGACAATACCATGTCAGTAAATACATAAGCAGATAATTCATAAACTTATATTGCAGATTAATTTTTTTTAATTGCTGGGCTCTTTTTTTAGGAGCAACACCTAAAATCTCTAACTGACAGAAAACACTGAGAGTAATGAAAGCAAGTAAAACTTTCATAGGTTCAGTGAGAGTGTTTGATGCCTAAAACCATGTTACTTGGTCCATGGAGAGCAAGCTCCCAGTTCCCTGTTTGTTGGTGGTATGACAATCAAGAGAGAGAGCTGGGAAAGCATAGCCTGTTGCAGACAGCAATGGTTTAACTGCATGTGATGAATGACTGTGGAAAACTGTTAGTGATGGCATTAAAAACCGAGCAAGATAAAAAAAAAAAAAATCCAATTAATTTAATTCTTGAAGTTTGTAAGAAAAAATTATTTCAAAAAGAGGTTGTAGGCTTCTAGGAGATCCATTATCAGCTGATCATACATGAAAGCTGTGTATTCACATTACTGTAAAAATTGAGACCAAAGCTGATGCCTGGCATGTAATTAGTGCAAATCTGTATGACTCTTACAAAAAAATTAAAATACATTTTAATAGAAAAAAATACATAGGACATGTAGGCACTTTTTACTTTCTTCCAGATTTTAATTTTCAAACAAAATTTAAATGTTTATGGGAGCATAATAGGAAATCCCATCCCTTGGGGCTTTGGGGAATTTTAAAGTTATTTTTGTGTATGTATTTTTTCCTACATATAAAGGTTACCTCATTGTATTACTTATCATTTTCCTATGAAAGAGTTAAGACTGCAGTATATTTCTTTAACATCTTGACCCCAGCTACAGCTATATTATTTTGGTACTTATGCTGATATTCTGTCACTGTCATAAGCAATTCCTTGTACTGTAAAGTAGCTATATTATCTTTATTTTTAAAACAAATAAACAAACTTACAAATCAGAGAAGGCAATTTCCTTGAAGTTAAGACAGCAAGTTCATTAATTGATTCAGTTTGACTCCAAATCTTTCAAAATGCAGATCAAATTATGATGGTTAACAATAGTAACTACATAGGGTGTTTGTAAATGACTAAAGTGGGAAAAAAATCTGTTTTGTGGAAATTTGAGTAAATATAGTAGAGAGCTTATATATAATCTATATGCATATGTATCTTCATATGTGTCATCAAAAATTTTAAATTAAAAATCCATTAATAAAATGCATGAGTGCTCTTTCACAATTTGGAACCACACTCAGAGGCCAAATTCAAAGGATTCATTGTTTTCCATGAATAATTCAATGTATTCTGCTTGTAAGCTCTGTAAATGAAATTTTATATTATGAATAGATTACTGCTTTGAAGCAAATTTTATTTCATTTCTTGCTTTTAACTGCCTGTAAATTCAAATTAATCAGTTTCATTTTGCAAAGCAATCACAAAGACAAAAGCAAATAAGTTCCTATTTGTCACTAGCCTCTTATGAAAAAAAGGTTTTTTAACCAGTCCCTAATAAAATTTATTCTACTGGGACAAGCATTTACTCGTTTAGTGTTTCTATTTAAAATTAAAAAAATAAAAAGAAAGGAAAAGAGAAAAGCTCCTTCATATTATTGCTTGTACAAGAAACAAGCCTATTCTGCTGAATCCTTTAATTAAAGTTTTATAGTTTGTTTGGTTTTGATTTTCAGTTTCTACTTTCTAATTTATGGAAAGATTCCATAAATTGTATTCTGTAACTGCTATGTACATAATAATAAAATTAGAATTATTAGTTTTCAAATGAAAGTAAGAAATCCAAAAACTCCAGCTGCAATACAGAGAAATTGCAGAATTTAATTTAGAAGAGTGTATCTAATTCATTTGGCACTCATCATTTTACTCTTTTTTACTATCATATTCCATAGTTTCCTGATAAGTAACTGTAATTTTGCTCAGTTCATTTGAAGAAGAGAAGATCCGAAACAAATTTTATATGATTTTTTCATTCTCCATTGCTCTCATAAAATTCTGCAGTCACAGTAATATTATTATATTTTCATAATATATTAAACAACTTACTGCCATGTTTTTCTTGAAATAGATATGGCAGGCATTCCAGTTTGCTGTTTTGTTTTGTTTTGTTTTGTTTTGTTGGTTTTTTTTTTCTCTGGTTTTGTTTAGTAAGGAAGATGAGACTCAGTTTGAAACCAGAACTTCCAGCTTGACCACTCCTCAGAGTCTCAACCCATGATATGTGATGTGGCAGCTATCTCCATCCATAATCAAAAGTAAAGTAACCATCCCTGGTCAGAAAATTATTTAAAAACAGTTTTGTGCTCTAATTGACTTTATAAGATGGCCAAGTGTTTTCTAGAGTGGTGGAAGAACTGAATAAAAACCAATTATCTTTTATGCATGCAGGCAATTTTATACACAGTCCCCAATGTGAGTCAGGCTGCAGGACAGAAAACATGAATTTGAATAAGCTAAACTGTAAAAGTGCAAAACAGGAGATGTAGCTTCTACTTTAAAAAGAAGATGCTCAAATGTTAAAACCAATGATTGAATATTGAAAAAATCATATGGGGTGTAAGAAAACAAAACTGTGCAGTGAGGAAAAAGGAAATCGTGACCTTGGTAATTAAAACAATGCATTGTCAATACTGGAAATCATGGATCAAGGGACTAGAACAGCAAAACTGAAAAGAAATGCTTGGAATTGAATTAGACAGAACAACAGCACCAAAAATTTGATCAGAATGTTTCAAAGAAAGCTTCAATAGGACTAAGTCACCCTCAACCATCAGAGAAACTAATGAAGATGCGCATAAGCCTTAAAAAAAAAAAAAGAAAATAAGAAAGACAGGGCCAGAGGCAAGTGTCTAGAAGATATTATGCCACTAAGTGACATCCCTGAATGGTTTTATACAAAGATAATCTGACAAGAGTAGCAGACGGAGTAAGCTCTAAATCAGTTAATTTGAAACAAATTTTCTTGAAACTCAGAATTTAAACATCAATACTCCAAGTGGAGGAAAAACTGTGGAGAAAACAGAAGCTTGCCTACCTGTTTTGCAGTGTGCAAAATAGGAGTTGTTCAGCTTGGTTCAGAATGTTGTTCAGTTGTTCAGAATGAAGTGATGTCAGTGTTAGGAAAGTGATCTGTAGGAATTAAAGATAACCAGCTCTAACATGCAAAAAAAAAATAATTACATGCCTTAATGTTTTCTCAGTGATGGTGTATAAGATGTGCCTGAAATGCAGGCAAGTTTTCTGTTTCAGGTGAAAAGCAGACAGCTGCAGGTAGAAGCATGAATAAAATATTTTGAGCCACATATAGAAAATACCAGTCCTGATGAAGAGTTTTTAAAAGTCACAATCATGTCTACAATTGAAAAGAAACTTTTGGGACTTTGTAAATAAGATGTCCACTCTCAATAAGCCTTTAATGGAAACCAGTTAGTACACCAGAAAAGCCATTAAAGAGAATTAGGCAAGCATTTTAAGAGAACCAGAAGATTTTTAGGAGACAGGGGGTGCAATAGACATCAACACAAAAGAGAAGATATAAGCCCAGGAAAATGACATAGCAGAGCAGAAGATGTGGTCTCTGCCCTAGGCACCTCCACTAGCTTTGGCAGGATGAAATGTGACAAACTATAAAGACACACTAAAGTGAATGTGGCAGGCCTTTAATCCTGATATGATTCTTCTCTGCTGCTGTAAAAAGATTGAAATTCAATCCAAAAGGCCCAGAAAAGTATGTTTGCTGGAGCAGAGTCTCTGCTGGCATTTTCAATGGGCTGCACACTACCCATGTGTGTGGTGCCTGTGCCTGAAACATCAGATTCTGGTGGATTCTCAAGGACCATTGATTAGAAATGTCTAAAACTAGAGCATCTTCAGAGATTCTTCTGCTTTGTGCAGGAGTCACAGACCCTTTGGTAGCTTGGGGCCTCTAGAAAGTGCTGTTATTTTTTCTGAACTACCTTCACCCCTTTCAACCTTCTGGTCCTTTGCCTAATGTAATAAAACCATGCTCAAAGATTATTAACCATAATTATTGGTGATCATGAGATTTCCAATGCCACTGTAGAGCAGTGAATGAGTAAGGTGGGGGGGAAACTTGAATTGTTTATCATAAATTTCCTAAGGCCATATATATTAATTTATTTGAGCTATATTCATTCAGTGAACATAGTATAATTTTAAAATGAAAACCAAAATAAAACAAGTGGTTGGCATACATATCAGCATTTCAATGATCTTTTAAATCTTAATCTGGGAATCTAACTGCTCCCTTTCACTAGATATTCCTAATGTCTGTTTCACAAAGTAAATCTCTTTTGTCACACAGACTGTCTTTTGCATTTGTGGGTATGGAATCTCACCAATCAACCAAGAAACAATTAAGTACTCAATGTGTTTCTCTTGGTCCAGCTTATTCTGCAGTCAGGATTATGTTAACTCACACAAATCTTAAATGCTGAAGAGGCTGCAGTAGCTATTATTCTATCTCTTCTGAAGTACAGCAGAAAAGTGGAACCAAATTCAGCTGTGATGAGATGGGTAGTGTCAGATCAGCTTGTGCACTGGGTGAGATTTGTGTTAGAGTTGAGGATTAGCTAATAATGAAATAAAATAATTAAAGGAGTTGACTTACATTTCCAATCCTTAAGAATTTAGGAATTGAAAAGGATGAGAAAATATGTATGACCTTAAGCTTATGGACATATCAAATAATGAAAATTGTTTAATTTACACGCCACACAGATTTGTTTTCACGCACTCATCACACAGGAATACCAAAAGTTATAAGATGAGAAAAATAGTGTTTAATTTGAACTATAACAGAACATTTTCACAGAAACTACAATATTTTCATTTTATTATATAACAATACTTATGCAGTTTATTTTCTAAGCTCGATGCATATTTATGAAAAACTGATGAGAAAAAATGTAGTGGGTTTCTTTTTTGGTTGTTTGGTTTTTTGTTTTTTTTTTTTTTTTAAATAAAGATAGTTAATAAATTAATTCAAGTCTGAAAATCTTCTCAACTAAGAATCTAATATTCCCTGATTTTTTTCATGAAAGTTTAATTTTTAAAATTATAGTGGATTGAAATAAATTGAAATATAGCAAAGGATAAGATTAAGGCTGCATGTTTTGACTTCTTACTTGGTTTCCACTACTTCAGTATATGCCATCCCTGAAATTAGATCCTAAACCACTGCTAGTAACTTGCTGAAGGGTGAAGACTTACCCCACATTGTCCTAGAGACAATCTTGTATATGTTTATGTCAGTTTCAAATATTTAAAATATAAATAGTTATATGTTAGTAGCTAAAAAGCCAATCATGAAGATTTGACTAACAGAACTTGTTTCAGTGCAATATGTTTTGATTTGGAATGTGATTTTTTTATCTACCTAGGTCTTTCTCCCTGGATAAGAAACATCTCTTAAATGTGAAATTTGTGCAGAGTCCCTACAGAATAGAAAATAACAATTGAGCATATGTCAAAAAGCTGGGAGAGGAGGGATGCATGTGGAAGTGAAAATAAGATTATAGGGCATGCAGACACTAAAGAAATGGAGTGTGTATTAGCCCTTCAAGACAGTCAAAGCAAACTGTGATGGCCAAGCTGTGACATGTAGTTATAGAAACAGAATAAATTCAGAAAGGAAAGGAAGACGGAACAATGGAATAATATATTTTAAACAGGACAGAAAGAGATTTTCAAAAACATGGACTAGAGGATTTTGAGATTCACATTAATTAGCAAAAACAAGTGAAAAGAGTTTCAGATCTAGAAAGAAGGTGCTACTAACAACGTAGCTGCAGATGGCCTTACATATGACAGCTGCTTTACAAGATTCATTTTCACTGAATTGCCTGACAGCCATCTATCACTGAATAAGACTTATGTGACAGGAATTGGATAGAGTTTCAGATCAAATCCTGTTCTTTCAAAAAACAGAGGGTTGATGCTTCTTTGTATAGATTGGTCATTCATAGCTGCTGGTAACCTACACTCCCCTTAAACTTGTAACTATTATGGACCTCTCTAGTGGATGCTCTGTGTGCTCTTTGATGATTGCAACACAGCTTGGCACAATGTTTCTGTGGAAAGCAGTGAAAATTATTTTAATGACTTAGGTGACAACCAAATGGATGTAAACTGATTAATGTGCAGCCCTTTGTATTCAACTTCCCCATAGGTCTCATAACTAAAAAGAACAATTTCTGCTATGAAATGAACAGACCAACTGCTGGCTAGTCTACATGCATTGACAATACAATTGCACCACTGGATGATGATATGAATCTGCTATGTCACACAGTGGGCCTGTTCTTAGGAAGGATTGTGCCTGCAGTTCAGCTTTGCCCTCAGCCTGCTGTTGACTGGCTGCCTTGAGGCTGAGTTCAGCAAAAAATGTAAGATGGTTTGATAGTCCTGCCATGAGCATCAAGACATTGCTTCAGTGGTGATGAGTTTTCCCTTTCCTCTTTTGAAAGTTCCTTGAAGGCCCTCTTGCTAATCCACAACCACATACACGAGATTGACATCCATTTTGGGACAAAGCAGGTGATGGAGAACAGCTCTTCCCAAAGCCTGGAAAAGATACAAGCATATGAATGTCCTATATAAAAGATGAAAGGTTTTCCTTGAGAATGGTAAAGGGGAAGTTGTGGTGGGGCTAAATGCCAAAACACAAACTGTTCAACATGCACTATGAATGATTTGGGATGCTCTGCAGATAATGCATACAGTGGAGCACTTAACCTGAGTGCCTTCCACTGAAGCATCACTCAATCTTTCAGGAGCTGGATGTCTCTTTATCTTTTCTTTCCTATGCCTCTTCAATGTCCTATAAATTACTTCTTCAGTAATTACCTCTATTTTTCCTCATATCTTCCCACATCCCTTCTTTCTTCAAGGTCCTTCAAACTCTTCTTAAAGTCTGTTTCCTTCTTCCCAAATGGTTCCTTCTTCCCATATTCCTTTAGATGAGACATTCAGCTTCCAGATGTTTCCTTCCAGCTCTCTAATTCAGCCAGACATATTTCACACATGTAGACTTATCCTTTTCTCTACAACAGTAATTAAGAAATCATCATCATTCTTCCTAAAAAAAAAAACAACAGAAAGTTTATTTTACTGAACTACATTTCTTTTTGCTCCAGCAGTTAGTAGAGGAGATGGTGACTGACTCACTCAGAGAAATCTGCATGTTGTTTTGATTTGAAATGGGTTGCAAGAATATTTTATGAGAAAAACAAAGTTAATCTGAAATTATTGAGAATTGACTGAATATGCAGGTATCAGAAAGATTGAACGAAACTGGTTTGAAAAATCAAGATTTATAAAAGTAGCTACTTCTATGTCTGTGGCTTCCTAATCCAGATGCTGTATTTCCACTGTGTAATCCCTTCCATATTCATTCACACCTGCAAATGGAATAGCCAAAATAATATTAAACCTTATTTCACATCCATTTTGAAACCATCTAGATGAATACACAGTGGCATTAAAATGTTTGCATCTGAATATTTGCATATTGCATAAAGATGTATTTGCTTACCAAGTGATAAAAATCTGCTAAAGGCAAAACATTAGCATAAAGAAAGTGCTTTCATACCATACACTGAAAAGGCAACAGAATGTGGCATTTCCATAATGTCTAAACAGAGGATATTCTCAGGGTACTGATGCCACCTATGAGATTAGCAGAATATTAAGGTATGTGAAACTTATTGCAAGATTGTTAGCAGAGTTAACAGGAACTTGAAAAACTCTATGTAATGAGTAATGATCAATAATTAAGATGAAACCAGCACTTTATTGATCATAGACCACTTTCTCCTATTAAACAATAAAATAATTTAATTAAATTAGATTAGTAAGTGAGAGTGCTGAAGACAAACCATCCTGTTGGAGATTTTGACTTTATTACCACATCTGCCCAAAGGTCATCTGTTATTAAACTGCACACTGCCTCTGTGAAGTGCCGTGTTGTGAAAATCTATTTCAAAATCTCTATGACAATCAATACAAAAATACCTTACTCAATATTTCAATTCTATTCATTTAAACATTTTTATTCCATTTTTAAGCAAGCATATTACCTTCCTCCTAGGAAGGCACTTGAGTTCCTAAAGAGTCTTTAGCCAGTATATCTATCACTAAGAATTATCCTCATGGTGATGTTCTTAACTGCATATATTCATTATTTAATAAAGTAGCTATTTTTATGATGGAAATGATCTGGACATGACAAATAAATTATTCAGCATTATAAGGATATTGTCATTGGCACCAGGTGTGAGTAAAAATTTTTAAATTAGTCTGCTAACACTTTTGACAGATCATGCATATGTTCTGTAAACTTTTTGCTTACTTTACTATTTTTACCCATTCATTAGTTTTCTGTTACTAGGAAGCACTGTAGAATTGAAGAAACATTTAATGGGAACTATAATATTTAGCTGATTCTTTAATTACATTCCAATGTTTTTAAAGAAGAAAACATTAATTTTATAATTCAGGAATCAAGAATTTAAATTAGAAGTTAGGAAATATTTAAAAGGGGACAGTAGAAAAAATATAGTAAGTTTAATTCAATTTTTGCCTAAATAATTTCTCATATAGAGGTTATCCTTTATATTAGAGATTATCCTTTATGTTACACTTTATGCATCTACTTAATTTTGCAACTGAAAAAAGCACACTTTATTATTTATTTAGTGTAGCAAGATAAACAGTAAAACCAGTAAAGGACAAAGAGGAGATTTGGCTTCATTGTCCTACTCCTACCACAGTGGAACATAGTCAAAGATAAGATTTACAGTGGAATCCCTGGATCAGCTGCACTGGACTTTCTGTTGTTCTTTGTGGTCTACTGCTCAGTCAGTATTGCCCCTGCAATATTGCATCTCACTGCATCTGAGAAAATCCTGGGGTAGACTGCCTGATCTGCTAGCTAGTGTGAACTGGCTGCTTGAGAACTTTAGAAAAAGTACATGGAGACTTTTCTGTGTCCAAGGGGGTTTGCTTTTTGTCCTTGAGGCATATATAAATATATATATATATAAATATATATAAATATATATATATATATATATATATATATATATATATATATATACCTAATAAAAGTTTCTTAGAATTAAGTGGTGGCAGTAAGAGAAATAGGGCACAAGGTGTGAAATGCTTTTAGGTGATATCTCACATATGTACAGGGAGGTGTGGAACACATTATAAGGAGTTATGAAGGTGCTGGAGATGTGCCAGATATTCTGGGATTTTGGAGAATTGGGAGGACCAGGATTTCCCCTTTTGCAAATGGCAAGAATAGATGCTACAAATCAGTAGATGGCTCTTCTGTCCACTTTGCCAGTGTCCTCTCAGAGGGAAGGAATCACAGTGGAGGTTGTGAGTGAACTAATATTCATGCAGTGTGCATAAGGAAACTGCAGCCTTGACCAAAAGTAGGAATAAGTCCTATTGACAGTATTGACACCTCCACAGATGGAACTGTGAATTTTTGAAAAAGGCAAAAAAGAGGGTGAGAAGAATCAGGCATAGTGAAAAAAGTACTTGGGAAGCCAATAAGGGCATTGAGGAAAAGGGAAGTTACCTTTCTAATTATGTAATTGTCTTTCTTCTTGCCTAATTCATTGCCCATCTTCTGCCTATACCATTAAGAAACATGTGTCCATGACAATTGAAAAATGGCCAGCTATATGACAGAGAGATTCCTGTGTAACACATTTATCATTCTGTGTCTGTGGCAGCTGTAGGACTGCCTGTTCATTAGTATTTAAATCAGTTCATAAATATTTCACTCTAAAATCCGGCTTAAATAAGCCTTACATCTGGTCAGGGTAATGCTGTAGTTTAGAGTCTGTTATAAGCATTAATTCTAGCCTGATATAATGCTATTGTGTAGTTATACAATTTCATAAGGGCACTTATACAATAAAACAGAGATTTAATGGAGCACTTTATCTTTTTAGCAATTTTTAGTTTCAGCTGACCATAGCAAGTGAAGCTAAAGGTTGTATAATATTGCACATCTCCCTCTGGCAGAATGACTCCTTTGCATAGAAAAGTTCTCCATTTTAAGAAAAGAAAGTGATGTTTTGGAAAGTCTTAGTGAAGATGTTTCCCTAAGAAATGGGAATACACTCCTCTAATTTTCTTCCAGTTTCTCTCTTCCATTTAATTTTTAATGTTTTAAGTGATGACTCTGGAGGTGTCAGAATTATGTGAGTAATGCCATTTTCAAAACACAGAGAATCTAAAGGACAAGCAGATACAAAAGATATTTTAGGTCAATACAAAAAAATCAGAAACTGAATATAAAAGAGTTACCCTTATATTTCCACATTACTCTGTGTTAACCAACACTAGAACCTATTCCCCTAATCTCCATAATTTTCTCATTCTGTATGAACTTTGGGAAAATAATTAATGGGAGGACTCTGAATTTGTCAAATGAAGATTAGAATAAGAGAATAGCAGAAATGTCACCATTTTTCATTAGCAGTCATATATGTACAACTAGTTACCTCAAAAGAGCATGGTAGGAGAAAAACTGGTATAGAAAGGTCAGTAGCCATTTCACTTTAGAGAGGACAAATGCCTACAGAAGGCTGTCAGGTGTTTGCCTTTTAGCTTTGTCCATTATCACACATTACAGTACCCCAAATCCAGTGATTCTCACTAGGTAACTCAGACATATTTGTTTTTCTGTAGCCTGAGGTACAAAGAAAGACACTAATGTAAAATTAGTGCAATAAAATTAATAAAACTGTGTTGTGCAATCCTCCTCCTTGTCCTCCTCCTCCTCCTCCTCCTCCTACTCTGTATTTAAACTCTTGTGACATTATTGCAAACAGAAAAGAAAACAAAGCACAAAAAAGGGTCAACTTGCCAACCAAGGTATGCAATTATTTTTCTCTGACTTAGTCCATCCAAAAATTAGATGTCCAGTATAAGCTCTGAACTTAGGATTCTTCTATAATCAAGATAGGGAAAGAAATATTTTTCAGCAGTAGATTATGCCATCTATCTATTAGGTAGTTATTCTCTGGAAAATCTTCCTTCAGCACCTATAGCTGAAGCTATAGGCATCTTCAAGGTGAAAAAAACTAAGTTATGTGAATCTTCAGTAGCTAAATGGCAACTTTTAGATCTTTATTTCCATTTTTTTTTCTTCAAGTGCTAAATAAAATAGCTGAATATGTTGCTTGCCAGGGCTTTTCACTGTCAGTCTCTACTGTACTATTACCCTAATTATAGAAATGCAACATGGTAAGTCAGCACCAGGTATTTATAAGTGCCTTTTGAAATGGTTGGGATGTATTTCAAATTGATGGGAGTCATCCTTTAGTAAAATATTTTGAAATTATTCAATACTATTATAGTCTAGTTTTTTAGTCTGGTCTTTCAAAATTGTAGATATCCAATCTGCTGAAGTCTTCTGAAAACACCCTGCTTATTCTGATAATAAAAATCCATGAGAGATGGATTCCAGGGAAATTCTGGCTGAGAATATTAATGCTGAGTTCTTTTTAAAATACTAGAGATTTAGAATAATACAAGGGTTAATGTAGCTGAAAATATGCAGAGCCATGAGCAACCAGTGCTTCCTTCTTGTGAAATCACCCTTGTTGGAACAGGAAACCTCCTGTGATTTTTCCAACTTTCAGACAGAATCAACATGCCAAAGTTATCAATATCATTTCCAGGATTCTATTTTGCTTAAATACTAACATAGATTTGGTGCATTGACTTTCCAGCTGGAACTTGGTGGTTTAATTGCCAGTTGCTCCCTGGTTTAGTAGCTAAACTCAGCATCTGTTGTTTTGTGTTGGACGTGGTTTGGAGAATTTGCAGATACTTCAGCTCTTCTTTGAAAGCCAAAACACTTTGACCCAGCTGCACTATGCAAGAGAGCTGGCAAAACTTCTCTTCAAGCAAATACATCCAATCCACTCAAACTCTGCTCACAATATGCTTGAGACCAGACAGCAAAGCAACAGAAACACATAATGAATAACAGACCAAGATCAAATAAACTATGAGTACTAGTGGCTTTCTTCATACTGCTCAAGAAGCCATGCTTTCTAACAAGACTTAGGCTATTTTTGATCTCTCTTATGGAACTATTCTTCTAAGAGTGAATTCTGATATTAAAGATGCCCTGTCAGACACCAGGAAGGTTGATTGCTTTATTCATATGAAGGAATTTTTTTAAAAAATGAAAATAAAATCACTGTGGAAGTGCAATAGCCCTAAAAACTGTGAGGGAAAGCATATTGCCTATCTGTTTAGAAAAAGGAACCTGTACTTCACTTAGATGAATGCTTAGAAGTATTTAAGAAAGGCCTAGCATGCAGGGTGATAAACACTACATAAGTTGTCTTGTGCATAGAAAACAAATGTCACTTCTTCTGAAAACTCCAGATATAAACAAGTTTCACTGTGTACTGTTTCTAAATGCATTGCATGATAACATTTTGGCTACCAGAATACAATTTTGTTCCACAGTCAGAATTGAACATTTGTAGGTTCTAAGATGCTTTACAAAACTGAAACCTTTTTTTTTTTTTTTTTGCATAAGGTGCAGAACCTTACAAGGGATGTATAGATTTTTAAAGTTAATTTAGTGCATTACTTGCACCACTGAGGTCAATGAGTGTTCCATTACCAGCTCACTAAGGATCCACCATCTGCTTGCTGAGCTGTTCCAGTGAAACACAATTAGAGGATTCTTGCCATTACTGGGGACTCATGACAGATTACTTTATGCCCTGAACTATAGCCTTTACAGAATAAAAACTTAATGCCAGATTTACAAGTTCCTGATGGGGTTCCTGTTGAGTTATGGAACCATAACCTGAGATGTACATAGGTACATTAAGAATTGGGTAATAAGCAGCTTGAGCTCCTATAAAAATAATTTGCTAAGAGTAGAGGGTTTCAGAATAATAGCTGGCCACACACTAGACACGTTTTGAATGCAACTGAAGAGTCATGAAAGGAACATGTAAATTGTGTAAATTCCAGTGACTCTGAATGATTTTGAGGTCAAGTCTTGAAGGTACAAAAGGATTAAATATGTAGGGGAGTGGCAGCTCCAAGTAGTGAAGTCTTTTTCCCACTTCTGTTCCTTGGCACAAATTTTCAGCTTGTCTCTCATACAGTGAACATTTAATTTTGCCTGTACTTCTGAACAAACCAGGCCCAGATGGCAAAACTACAGTTCCAGTTAGTGCTGTGGCCTTTCTCCAAAGTTTACATGAAGCAGAAAACATAGAATGCCAGTTAGTGAAATATACACTTAAAACCAACGAACTGATAGGAGACCCGAGGTCTTCCAAATCTTTATTAGGTGCTGTTACATAAAGTTCCAGCACAAATTTCAATATTAGTCCTGGGAATAAGGGTGTGAAAAGATTAATAACAACTTGAAGTGCATTCACGTCCATAGCACAGACCTATTTAGAAACAGACTGCAAAGTATTTACATGAAGATGATGGATGTCAGAATAAAAAAGTATATCTAGTTTATTGCTTGAAAAAACTACTAAAAAAGAATCTCTGCATGAAACTGCACTGACAAATCAAATGTTTTATTATCTGGAAAAGGCATAAATTCCAAAATTTGAGGTTCAGGACCTTAGAGATGGCATCTGTTTCAACTTTGCTGCCAAATGTGTAATACAAGTCCCCAAGTTCAACTGGGACTTGTACAGAAATAACGTTGATGGTTTTTCTTCTTTCTGAGGGACAGATTACAGTAGCAATATTTCTTTTCATAAAAAAATGAGTGAAAGTGTGTCCCAGCAACACAATTCCGAACAGAAAAAAAGAATCAAGAGTGAAAATAAAACATAGTAAAACAAAGCACAAGCACTCTAACTAAAAGGGTGTTTTTATGACCAGCTGCATGATTTAACTTCATTCAGACAGTATAATTTATGGTAATGCTGTTAAAACATAAAATAAAATCTTATTTTCTCTACAGAGCAGGAATATAGAAGTAAATATTTTGATCATAAGATACAACTCCAGAAAATAATGTGTGTACCTTTCCTTTAATTATTTCCTTTAATTATTCTGAGGGATAGGATTCTACTAAGATTTCTTAGTTTTACAGAGCCACTGAATGAGTTTCTGGATTCCTATCTGCCAGGAGATGTTCAATGGTGAATTTTTACTACCCAGGTTTTTAATATTCCCCTGCAGTTGTAATACACAAAAACATTCTGCGACTTCATTTGTTATATGTTCCATTCATCACATAAAAAAAGGCATTATGCAGGTTTTGGAACTGAGAGCCTGAAGTAATTTATTTTGTCTGTTATGTGAAATGTCACATACATGGAGTGAAAATCTGGCCTCACTGAACTTAACAGAAGTAATTTCTATTGGCCTTCACAGGGGCAAGATTTTGTCCATAACCATCAATAAAAATGTCAGTATTTACTAACAGTTATAAGCCAGCTTATTTATTTATTTATTTAGTAATAATGAAGAAAAACTTAAGAAGCTTTGGCAACTAAGAAAATTGTTGGCAAATGGTGACATTTCATTAGTGACTCCTACATTGATTATGTTAAAATACTACACACGTTGATTCTTTAATATTTTATCCTTTTCAACAATGATTGTGACAAAGTTTTGGTTGTGTTTCTCTTTGGCATTTAAATTAAGTTAGTGACAGTGGACACTTATAACGGATGCTGAATAATTTTAATGCCTGCAAAATCACATTATAGAGTACTTTTTTACTTTAATATTTTCCCTTGATTATCTTAGTTTTTTACTTCTGAACAATATCAATTTTCCATGGTCATTTTTGAATGACTTATGGATGGTTTAAAAAATAGTAGGTGGCATGGATTGACCTGACAGTAGTTCAAGTATTTCAATTATACATATACATTAATATGTCATACTGCAATGACTAATTACATTGAAAATTGTTGATTAATTATCCCATAAGATTTCTACACTGTAGTATTCTCACAAGGTGACACCTGCAAATGCAAGCATGACAATTTGATAAGGAAAGTGGCTTGGAAATGGAATCTGCAGCATCAAATAGTTGCCCTGAACAAGTTCAGGTGAACGTGTTTTGAGTTTTCTGAATCCTCACAAGATTGATACCCTTGCATTTTTTATTTTTAAACTTTGTTTTCCCATTCTTTTCAGTGAAGCACCTTGTAAAACCTTCCAGACTTAGGAAATGTAATCTCTGCTCCCCCTACCATCCCAGAGAGCCTGACCCCACAACAAAAAAGTAGCTAACATTTCTGTTTCAGCAAAGAGAATTAACTTTTGACATGGCCATGGCACTGTCAGTTATGTGCTTACATCACTAAACTAAAAAACCCAATAAATAATCTTCCTTTTAGGGGTTTAAAATGTAAAAACACCTTGTTTATCTAATACCTATTACTATGTTCATGATATCACTGGATTCAGTGCAGACTCTTTTTTAAAAATCTCAACTATTTTATCGAATTTGCAGAGACAGAACTGGTGAATGCACGTTTTCTCCATCAAATAAATCCAAATAAATGGTGGGGATATAACAGTGTTTAGCATAATATTCTAGTCTATGTGAATATTATGGAAAGCCTCTATTGATTAAAAAGAAATGTTTTGTGCAAATATATACATAAACACTCCAATGATTAGTGTGCAATCACAATATAATATTAACACAGCATCTTAAAATCAACAAAATATTATAATATTTTAATAAAATGTATTGCAAGGAAAGCAATCAAGCTATTTAAAGAACAAAAATATGTTATATTTCATGAATTTGATATTTTTGCTTTCTTGTGTTATCAGTGCAAGATGTTAGTGTTCATACATTTTGTAGGGGAAAATTAATTTAAACCCCATCAAATCTGTTTAGTTATTTAGCAGATTAAAAAAATTAATCCAAATTTCATAATAGTGAACATCCTTATATGATTGAAATTAGAACAAGTAAGTTTCTGTAGCTTTTCAAAGGTACTTAGAATAAAGCCACATCTTTAATATGAATTCAGATGGGAAGAAGAAATTCAAGATCAGGGGAAAGTGAATAAAGAAGGAAAGAAAAACACGGATCAGGGTTATAGATGTTCTGTCCTGGACATTGATGAAACAGTCATTACAGACAGAGATGGCATCCTGTGAAGAGATGAATTGCTGCTGCTGCTGCTACTTTGCTGAAGGTGCTTTGAAATGGAAATATTAACAGGCTAGAATGTCCTGACCAAGCAAGGTTGTGTGCAGAAATCAGAGCTCTACTTGGCAAATGATAAGAAAAATTGCAATCAAAGCTGAGTGGCAGAAGTGCAACATGCATTTCCACAAAAGAATTAGAATTAGGAAGTATGGCAAGCATCTAGAAATGGAAATGTTCAAAGGCACAAATAAATTGTCTTTGTTAGAAAGAATTCAAATCTAATCTTCACTGGAACAGGAGTGCACATAAAAAATATCTACTGACATAATCAAATTTGGATTTACAGCAGCATCTGCAGGAGCAATATTCGGGCCAACCTGTTTTTATTTGAAGAATATGTTGTTAGAGTGCATGAAACCTTTCTGATAGTCATAGAGAAATGAATAGGGAAATAGAAGGAGGCAGTACTAACAAAATTCTGTAAGATAGTTGTGTGAAGCAGTGGTGGCATCTCTGGTGTTTATAGTTCTTGAGCAGCTTTGTTAAATGTGCAGTGTCAGACAACTCTATCAGATGAGCCATCAATTATGTTGAGGTTCTGGAAATGGAAGAAACTGTAGTGGACTATAGAGCTGTTTTTGGAGCTGTGACATCCCAAATGTCTATTCCCAAGCTATGGAAATGGAAATCTGGCTACCACATTAACTTTCTGTCCAGGTCATGAAAAGGCTGTCAAAAATGAGAACTCTGGGGCTGCATAAAGAGCTGGTTTTAAGTGAAATACTGCCAATAATGCTAAAGTTCTGTTCAAACCTAACAAACTTTTAATCTCTTTCAGCCATTAAGTAGTTGAAAGCACTTCAGTCTCTGCTTTGACAAAAGATCCCCTATATCTGAAGTGTATATAAGGCAAGTGTGGGAGAAATTATATCACCAGTTACTTTGAGGAAATCCTGTGGAACTGCAAATTGTGAAGCAGACTAAAAGTGAAGTGAAAAGTGGGCACCAGGTGTTATATGAGCCACCACTGAGAATAGAAAAAGACATAGAAGAGATTTAAGACTAGATGGAAATTTAGTTTATTCTAATAGGAAAGGGATCTGTGAGCAGGAAAAGAAAAAATATTCCTTCTTAGAAGAAACTTCAATTTTTTGAATGTTTTATTCTACATGGCCAGAAATTTAGGCTGATAATTTTGTTCAGAATATGGAACAATATGTTAATTCTGCAGCAATTTTGCCAAAATGGCTATCTTTTAACAGAAACATTAAAAAGAGTATAAAGTATAAATGCTGACAACACAGATGTCACTTTGCTGTTCTAGCATGTTTAAAGTAAAGTTTTGTCATGAGAATTTTTGGAAAGTTTCCTGTTTCAGTTAATATTCCTTTCATTTTAAAATAAGAAATCTACCAGGCCTCATTAGTGCCCTAAAATTATTCACAATTCATTTGAATTAGTGTTTGGTGTGGATTGGTTTTTTATCCAAGTGTTTTTTATTGTGTCACTGACCTGTAGAATGCAGCAGACACTACTCTACCATGGTTTCCAGAGCAAACTTGAGCCCTTTGGGAAATGCAGAATAAATAACAAGAAAGTTAAAGAAATTCATTCAAAGCCTCATACTTCTTCCTTCTGCCTTTTGCCTATTTTCCCCTTTTCCAATGCCTCTGAAAGTTTTGGCATCTTTGGCAGTTTGGAAGGCATTTCTTCAAAGCCTGCAAGGTACAAAGGCAAGGGGACAAAGGCACAGCCTGTTGAGGGCTATTTGAACAAAAAGTATTGGGAAGATGTCTACCACCTTCTCACACCTTCCCTTTCCCCTGACAAACATGCCAGGGGCAGGGCAGATGAGCAGGCAGATGGGAGAAATCCAGGGGAAATGGGGACTCCTCTGAGCCAGCCCTGCCAGAACAGAGAGTGAGCACGGACAGGGAAGTTTGCCCTTGCTGAAATCCAGAGTTCAGAGGGTTGGTGGGTGGGTGTGGCTGGGTGCCTTAAGGATCTGGAAAAGGATTTCACTGAATAGAGTCATTTTTCTGTATCCTTCCCTCTCTTTTTGGATGGGGAGGGCAGAAGGTGAAGTCAATAAATTGTTATATTCAAGGTCATGAGTTAGGGATGTAGAGATTTAAGGTATCTAAGGACTTCAGGATGGTCAGAGAAAGGAAGAAGTGAACTGAAAGGGGAGTTCTCAAAAGCACCAGGAGTCCTGGTGCTACAGTGCATTAGCAGAAAAAGTATTTCTTTCTTACCAAAAAACAAATGCAAATGATGTTTCTGATACATCAGTCAAGATATAGCTGTTTGGCAGAGAAAAATGTCAACATACATAAAGCTTCATAGATTTGCCTGAAGTGTATCTATGCAAAAAAGAGATAAATGTTAACATTTTGAAGGGTTGAGACAGGTTTTAATATAAAAAAATATTTTATTATTTTTTAATGCTTTGAATTTTTATAATGTTTCTGCTTAAAGATAACTCTTTCAAGTATTGAGAAAGCAAGTATGCAAAATTGAAGAAAGGAGAGTGTGGAGGGAAACAAAGCAGATAACAGACCTCAGGTACTTGCAGTGATCTTTGCTCTCATTTCATCTTACAGCTACTTCTGTGTCTGCCTCAAATTTCTACTCATTTGTTTCTTCAAATCAAAGGTATTTATCAGTCCAAAAATATGACCAAATGCAGCACATACCTTCAGCTTATTATAGATTTTTGATTTGTACTGCCACTCCTCACAAAACAGAACAAACTGGTAATTTTGTGACAGGCTTCTTTATAAATGCAAACAATATTCTTACTAGAGCAAAGGAATCTGGAAGATTGTTTATTTTGCACTATGATATGTGAAATATTGCTTAAAATTTTTCTTTTATAACAAGAGTACTTAATTGTTGTATGGCCTCATTTACCACATGCTCCTTGTAAACCTTGATAATGAGGAAAAGAAAGAAGATGGCTCTGTTCACCCTGGTTTGATAGAGATTTATTTAGCTCATGTAAAGAGGTTTTCTGTAGTTTTTACCCTGACTTCCTCAGGTGTGGAGTTTTCACTCTTTTCCTGCAATATACTTAGTAAAACTAACACGTGTCCCATAAGAGTAACTAAATCTCTCATTTAATTTTTAAAACATGGAACACTGTGGAATCTAACATATTAAATAGCATTTTCAGTTATAATTATCACTAAGTAGCTTGCAACTTCAGAAAACCAAACAAAATAAAACAAACCCTCAAAACCTAAGCCCTCAATATATTTTAAGTCAACAAAAAATGTCCTGTCCCCAAATTACTTTCTATTTGGTCTTCAAATTGAGTCAAATGTCTAAGTGTGGCCCAGAAAGACAGACAGCAGGATGTTATGCTTCATTCAGACAGTGATATTTTAAGTTCCTGTGGGTTTATAATCGTGCATGTCTGTGTGCATCAACACTAAGAGAATCCCCAAAATGGTCTTTCAATCTATTTTAACATTCATGATTGATTTCTTCCTGATTTTTAATGTGAAAAGTTCTTTTCCACAGTTAGGAAGACAAAATAATTGTGATTAAATGCAGTTTCAGTTTATATCACTCAAGACTACATGCATGTGAATCTATCCCACTTCAGGTCAGAACTTGAGGCATACATTTATCTATATGAGTAACCTGGAGAAAAAGCAAACCTTATCACACCTGTCTACACAGGCAAATACAATTGGATTATTGCATTCCATGCTGTTAAAGTGGAGACCTTAAAAACTTGAAAAGAAACTACACTTAACAAAGATATTCTAAGGTTCTTTATCAAACAAATTTTGTCTTCTCAGTTTTCCTACTCAAACTTGAGGCTATTCATTGAAAAGAGTGAGGTTATTCAAAGAGTGAGGTTATTCATTGAAAAGTCACATTTTTTTGCAGAGATTTTTCCTCTTAATAGCAATTTTGTTTTACATGCTATATTTTTTACATACTAATTAATTGTGTGAAAGAAATAAGGGAAGAAAAGCTACTTGTATACCCTTCATGTTTTGCACATTGATCATACTATATGTTATGGTTGCCTCTCTTTTTTTATGAATATAGATATACTTTATTTATTTAGAGTTAGAAAAGAAGAAAAGGGAAAAACTGTGAAAATTTGCATTTATCCTGGATGATTTAATTTAGTCAGTGGGGCACTCATTCTGGATGAAAGTTGTAGTAAAAATGGTGTATTATATCAATGTAAGAATTTTCCCACCGTAGACTTTAATCCAGCACATGAATAAAACAACCATGAATAAGGCAACCTATAGTGAATGAATGGATGATACAATAATGGATAAAGTAAAAAAAAGAAAAAAAAAAGGAAAAATCCTTTTTAAAGAGCAACATATTTTTTATATCGTGCATATGAGAAAAGGATAAATTAGAGCAATTCCAGAGATGAATCTGATGAATCTGCTCTGGCTTTACAAGAACAGTGGCAGCACCAAAGCTTTCCTGTGTGGAACTTCTTTTCTAATCTCATTTTTTTCTATGGCAAGAAGATTTGAAAGAAACTTTAAAACCTATCTTGTCCTCCTAGCGGGTCAGTATTACTTTTCTGGATTGTTCAATGAGATGGAGACATTTTGGAAGAAGCAAACCTGGTATGAATTTCCAATTGGTTCCTTTCTTTCACTGAGATGTAAAATAAGAAAGTTAATGTGCAAGTTTCTGCTGTACTTGATCCACTCTATCATAGAAGTCACTTCCAAATTCTCTGTGAAAATTTTATTCTTGAGATGCAGTAGACAAGGGTAAAAAGGAAAGGACAAGAGGAAAAGAAGAATATAAAGTTTGAAAAATATTTATTAGAATGATATAATTATAATATTAAAATTCAAAACATATATATTATATTAAATTGTATTATATGATCGATAAAAACATGGTTCATGCACATGGTTCTCTCCCTTACCTGTCCATTATATTTGTAAGAACAGACAGAGGGAGCATTACATGGCACAGATGGATTCCAGCACAGACATTAGCTATGCATGTGACTTTTCACTGGGGGAATTTAAACAGCTTTACCAATGTGAGCACTGGTGCCACTATTTGATATTTAGAGAGGTATAGGAAGACAAAGACAGAGTTCAGAAAGGGGACATTTAAAGTTATTTTTAGGTGTGAAATTACTTCAAGGGATGGCAGCTCAGACTTGGTTCTTTGGGACAGTATGGAGGATGATACCAGGCTTTTGTTTCATTCATGATTATTTCAGGTTAAGCTTTTCTCACGAACATCTTCCTTGTTCCTCTTCCTTACTTCTTTAGTTATTATATATCCTTGGCTGATGGTTACAAATTAAAAGGTATTTTGAATATATTTTTTGCATCCAAAATGCATTAATCCCAAATGTATCACTGTGCAATATTGTCTCTATAATCCTGATTATCATCAGATAATCATGCCACTCTCAATTACTGAAATACTTTTTTCTTACATAGTTTTATAATCCCTGTGAATTAGAAAAGTAAATAAGGTATTTCAATAAAATGTGCTTATTAATTAGGCTACAAAAATTTTGGGCTGTTATGCTATCTGACATCTGCTAATATAGGAAGTTACTGAAAGACTAAATTGCCTGTATTTATTAATTCCTGAGAAAACTCCTGAAACAAATCCCAGTGACCAGTATCTGTTTGTGAACAAATTAATCAGTATGTCCAGTAAAAGCTTTCAATCCCCAGCTTCCTATAATTTACATTTTTTTCACACATGCTCAATGACAGGTCTTTGCTTACATATTGTGGTGAGGTCAGTGAGAAGACCAATCTCAAAGATGTTGTCTTCCACCTGAAGAAGATTATAGTGTATAACCAAGGGAGTCTTCTTATAGTGTACAAAAAAGAGCACCATCACAGGCTGAATTCCTCTTCAGATTTTCATATATACTCCAAATTATTGGAAAGGCACACAAATAATATTTGATGCACCTATATGTAGTGCAATCAGTTCTTGCTTCATAGAGCATGTACTTGGGAGGATCATCAGGGAATACTCCTTCAGTCAGAGATGCAAAGACAAGTGTTTGTAGAAAGGACAAGGACTCTGCCCTTAGGCAGAGTAAAAGAAATGCAAATCTTGTGAAGGTCCAGCAAAGGTAAATAATCCTTTGCTAAGGGAGAATCTTTAGCAAGGCAGCAGGACTTCTTAGCTCCATTAGCCCTCCTGAACCCTGCAGTGAGCTGTGAAGCAGGCAGAAGACAGCTGAAATGACAGTTGCTCTTTCAGACTTGAGGAATTTAATGAATATTGGGTGCCAGCCAGGTGTCTCACTCAAATTTACTATGCATGACAGAATTGAAAAGAGAAGAAAACCGAGCTACTCACTAGATTTAACCATCTCTGGTTTAATTTTGTTCTATTTTTACATATTTGGATTTTTTTTAAGTTTGTTTTGATTAAGAAATTTGGTTAGGTTTGGCTTTTGCTGTTTAAAGCTTACCTTGATTTCTTGTTTACAGCCTGATCTGACCAAATTCTCAGTAAGCACTGTTTATGTTTGCAAATTTGATAAAATTCCCTAGTGGTTGACCCTGACTTTGAAGTCTCTGCAGCTGCAACAAAGGAGGAAGCAACCCATATTCAGAAAGATTGTTTTGTAAAAATGATGAAATTTCTATTATTATTCCCTTCCTTCCTTCCTTCCTTCCTTCCTTCCTTCCTTCCTTCCTTCCTTCCTTCCTTCCTTCCTTCCTTCCTTCCTTCCTTCCTTCCTTCCTTCCTTCCTTCCTTCCTTCCTTCCTTCCTTCCTTCCTCTCATCCACCTTGTAGTTTTCATACACAAACTAATTATCTGCATCCTTTCAGCTGTTCACCTTCACATATGAGCTCTCATCAAGGATTTTCTGTACTGCAGCAGTGCTCTACAATTGCAGTTTAGAAGAGAGATCCCCTTGTTCTGTAGAATGTGCATCCTTTAATAATGTAAACCTTGGGAATTTCAGGACAGTTTGCAAAGGTGCAAATACATGTCATCTTATGAAAGTCAGACAACAGAAGGAAATAGAAAAGGCTAGTGGTGTAAACAATTTGTAATATGGTAATTTCAAGTCTAGCAAATTTACTTAAATTTCTTATCTTTTTTTTTCTTTTACATCAACTGTGTTGCTGGACGTAGTGCACGTGGAATTCCAGCATTGCCCACCAACAAAATGTGGAATTGTCACTCGGTATATCATCTTTCCATTGCAAAAGTTGAAAAATTAGAGGTAGTAGACAGAAAAAAAGAGCAAATTAGAAGAGAATAATAAATCTTGGAAACATGAGATTACTGCTGGCATTTTGTCAACAGCTCATGTCAGCAGTGTAAATGAAATACTGCAGCTACAATGCAATGGTGATGTTCCTATGGCTAATTTAGGTTCTAGTCCATCCACAAGACAAAAACCTGGGTGCCAGTTTCCTGGATACCTTAACTCACACAATATTGTACCTTTTATATCACTTTTCTTCTATACTCCTTTCTGATGGTGTGAACTGTACCAATGCAGTATTTCTTACACTGAGGTTACTACTCAAAATCCTTCATCTAAATTAAAGTTTATACTGCTCAGACCCACAATGAGTTATTAGTATGTATATCAGATCAGGTTAATGTTCAAGACATGCATTTTACAAAGGGTGACAAGTCAAGGATATGAAATTTTGTTGGTAATACCAAATTATTTGGGATAATTAAAATCAAGATTGGATGTTACTAAGTAGCAAATGGCAGATATAGACTAATAGACTTGGATCAAAAGAAGATAATTCCTGTCAAAACTTTGATAGTTTGAGTTCCTTTGGATGTGTGAAACAGGCAATCAAAGATAAAATTATCAAATAATCTATTTTTTGGTTGGGTTTTTCTTGTGGTTTTTTGCCTGTTGAGTTTTCCTTGGGGAAAATCTTGTATTTAACACTCCTCTTAGGCAAAAACTTAGGGGATTTTGAAAAAAACTTCTCATATGATAGCTAATGTTGTGTTTTAAAACAAAGTTACATAGCTGGTATCTTGTTTTATAATAATGCTAAGATTTTTTTTATACATAACTGTAGTTTTAAAACATCATTATAATAAAATTCACTTGACCTACTGATCTAGCCATCCAATTGCATACAAGTCCAAAAGACTTGCAGTTTAAGACAATGAGGAAAAAGATCTGCAGACCCAAAAACTATGTTCACAATTAATTTTGCTGCCCTCAATATTTTGCTGCTCTAGTTGGCAACCTAATCTGCTTTTATGGCAGAGTCAGCCCTGTTTGCATGCTTATGACTTATTATTAGTCCATTTCCTTAAGGAAAATAGTTACTTGTTTGAAATTAATCTTTAAACCAGCTGACCAAAAGCTGCAATATTTGCATTCTTGCAAATCTGATACACAAAGGCACATTAATTCTACTTTTTTACCAGCTGGCCAAATTTTTTTGCACTTCTTTTCTTTTTTTTTTTTATAAGTGCACATTCTAATGTTATTCTTTGCTTACCTTTTCTATTTATCGTACAGGTTATAAATATGTTCTTAGGGAGGCTAGGGAAAATGTATTTCAAGAGAATGGGCTTTTTTTTTTTCCTTTTGTTCTTCAGCAGCTTGTTTAATAAATCACTTTCTTCATACATAGACAATAAAAAGTTTTAATATTTCAGAAATCTGCTTCTCTGACTCTGACACTCATTATTGTGTGCTGAAACTCTTGTGTTTCATTAGTGATAACTCAACAGACAATAACAAGTTTTTCATTCTTATCCACAAGTTTGAAGCTTTCACTGACAAGATACTTCAAATACATCCCTTAATCTAGCTTGTCTCTCCTGTAAATAATAAACCAAATAACTAAAAATGCTCAGGTAAATCATAGTTTATAAGTATATATATGACAAATATATTATGTGTGGAAAATATATGCACACTTCAATATTTCTTTGCATTCTCACTCTTATTGTATGTTGTCTTATTCTTTAGATGTGCAATTGATTTTGACTGGATCAGTTCACTAATCTGCCTACAACACCAGAGATCTGGGGGAAAAATAATGAATAAAGCTGTTTAAAAATGTAAATACATTTAAAAAAACTTCATTTGTAGACTTCAGAGTGAGATTTCTCATTTGTGATAAAAACTATCAGAATAATTATTTTTTAAAGGCTGGACAAGCTTAATATCAATTTTCTGCCTTCTGCAACAACAACACACTTTGAAGATTAGATTAAAAAAAAATTTTAAGGCAGATAATGACAGCATCTGTAAGATACTAGAGAAAATTTACCAGTGGCAGTCTGGAGTATTTGGCATAAAAGTAAAACATTAAAAAGGTAGCCATAAATGACACATATAGTCCTTGTCCAAAAAACCATCAATCTTCTGAGATTTCTGCATTTTAGAATAGAGAGAATATTTCCAAGCAGCCTCTGAGGTCCCACGTACAGGAACTGCATAGGAATTTTCCTGGTTAAACAGGTAGTTTCACAGTACCCAGTCAAGCCCTTGGATTGAACATTCAGAAATCAAGAGTTTAGGCCAAATTTCGAGCCAGCACATAAGTGATTTTAATGTCAGTCAGTTTCAGCTTGTGTAAATTAGAACAGGCACATTAACTAATACCAGCTGTGGTTATGGGCCAGCTGTTGCCAGAGTTCTTCTACATGGCTTAATTTTCAAGAGTCTTGGTTTGTTAAATTTGCCTTTGACATTGAGCAAGGATTACTATCACTTGTTCAAAACTACTGTTCTTCCATGGATTTATTTAATCACCCATTCTCTACCCCTCTGACTTGGTTAAACACACAGAGCTTGGAAGAGACTATTTATGGAAGGTTTTGTGATGAAATTCCACATTAAATTCCTTCCTGCTACTGTTTAGCCAAAACCATGAGCCTGCTTTGTAGTAGAGGCTTCATTTTCATTCAGTTTATTGTTTTTTTTTTTTTTTTTTACACAGAAGCATTTTTACGGAGAGAATAAAGTTTAATCTTATCTCTAACAACATAAGAGGGTTAGTATTCCTTTTTTCCTTTTTTCTTACAGGAAAGTGTTATGTGTAAGGTTTTTATGGGTGCTTTAGATGTGCTCTGCACATGGCTTAACATCCCTGAACATTTCCACTGTCTCTCAGTCTCAGTGTTACTCAAAATTCATTAATACCTTTATAAAATGTTCTTTGGCTGTGTGAGTTCCATTATTTAAACAAACATTAAAAACAAGCCACTGAAATTAAATCTCTTCTGAGCAACTGATCACAATTAATAAAAAATTTAGTTATTTTCTAGGCATGCATTAGCATTTGTCCATCAGAAAGTAGCAGGAGTAGTAGGAAAACAAGGAGTGAGTGACAGCTTCCAAGATTTTCTTTGATACAAAGATAATTGTAACAAATGGAACTCAAGCATTTATTTTAGTTTTTCAGGAGCTCTACTGGTTTCCTGATTTATCTTCATGGCTAAAAGAAAAGCCCATCTCTACTGCTGCCACATTTTTCTCTTTGAAACCTTTTGCACACTAACCCTCCCTGAACTGAATTCTATCTCTTCCCCAATTTCTGTGGCTGCTTCAACATCTTGATTTACTGTCATGTTGGTAGAAATATGGGTGGTTTCTCTTATAAGCAATGAACCTTATTTTTAAATCAGATTGTGATGCTCTCATTCCCCCAAAAATATTTCAGTGATGTCATTTTGTCCATACTTTTAATTGTGATAATATTGTCTCATCAATATTTATCTCATAACTATCAAATGATATAACTGAATTATGAAAGATAAATGCAGTGTATGATACCTATTTATCTTGAAAATTCTGTCCTGCTGTAGAAAGCAAAAATAATGATTTTAGAGAGCATAGCATTATGATTGTTTAGCATAACACATGTATGGTGAATTGGAGAAATCTAGTATGTGTCTGTTACAGCACAAAATCTCACACAATAATGAAGTGTAGTGCGTCTAATAAAAAGCCTTCTCTTTTATTCCTGCATGTGTTGCATTTGCTTCTTTGCAAAACCCACAAGACAATGTGCATGATTTTTTATTTAATTTGATAGTTAGCACTAGAAGCAGCTTGAAAATAATCTACTGAAATCTCAGTGTTATACCTTGTCACTGAAAATAACAAGGCTGTCTTTAATCTTGAGAATTAAATTATAGTTTGTAATCTCGTAAGATTTTATATGTCTGAAGAAAGTACTTTTTAATTATCTCTCTTCTTCTAAAACTTTATTCCTTAATTTAATATAAAAATATATTTGATGTTCACCTAATTTTATACATGTCTGCCATTACTATGTACTATAGTCAAATACATTTTTAAATATCTTCTTTTGTAAAGACATCATATGTGTCAATAAAGCATTTAAACTCTTAAGTTTTTAGAGAAACCTTAATTCCCTTGTCACAACTTATCAGTCTCATTGAAGTACCTAGGTTACTCAGTGCAGCATGCTCCAAAATCTTTTTTTACTAAAAAAATTACCTTTTTTTTTAAATCAAAGGAGATGTTTACATTGCTGAAGCTAAAATGGCTCTTCTGAGAAATCAATATTTTGCTGTTCTTTCAAGTTCCTGAATTTGTGTTATAGTAATATTTAATTTAGATTCTTTGATTTTTTATCCATTGTATTGGTTTACACCTTGCAATATGAACAAAAAAATGGGAAACATCAGTACACACTGGCAGATTGAATGTTTTCATCTGGTAAGGTCCTTTCCTTTCCTTTCCTTTCCTTTCCTTTCCTTTCCTTTCCTTTCCTTTCCTTTCCTTTCCTTTCCTTTCCTTTCCTTTCCTTTCCTTTCCTTTCCTTTCCTTTCCTTTCCTTTCCTTTCCTTTCCTTTCCTTTCCTTTCCTTTCCTTTCCTTTCCTTTCCTTTCCTTTCCTTTCCTTTCCTTTCCTTTCCTTTCCTTTCCTTTCCTTTCCTTTCCTTTCCTTTCCTTTCCTTTCCTTTCCTTCTTTCCCCTTCCCCTTTTCCCTTTCCCTTTCCCTTTCCCTTTCCCTTTCCCTTTCCCTTTCCCTTTCCCTTTCCCTTTCCCTTTCCTCACTTATTTCTTATTTTGGTAGATCTCACATACTTTTAAAAAGAAAATACATTTTGGGTAATCAAGAGACATTAAATTCAAGGATTCTGAGAGTTCAAATGAGAGCCTTAAATCCAGATATGAATGCTCTTTTTTTTTTTTTTTTTTTTTTTATGAATGGTATATTTGTTAAAAAAAATACAGTTTTGATCTTCCAAACACAGTAATGAATAGTTTCAGCTGTGCAGGCAACAAAATAAACAAAGTCCTCAGGCTAGCCTCATCAAGCTGTCAAGGTATGAAATAGCATTTATTATCCCAGTGATTATGAATGTGGAAGAGTTGGATTCTTTCTTTCCTTCAGACACAGCAGTCAGTTTGATCCTGAATACAGTAACTACACTGAGTGAATGCAGTTTAACAGTTTAACTCTATACCTATAAGGATTATTCTGTGATAAGTCCTTCAGAAGCCAAATTATACAGTGGCAGATATCTAACCTGACTTGTTTTCTTCCTGGAAGGAAACATAAGGCCTCATAATTTCATTAAATATATAACAGATGCATGCTTTACTTCTTTCCTCCCTCCAAATTCATGTACTTCTGGATGCAGGCTTTATCTCTGGTTAAGGAGAAGTCTGGTGGAATTGCTTTTTAAAATATTAGACCTTTACTTGGTTAGTTACCAGGAGCTGTTGCATTATGACTAAAATGAGAATAGCTAATTTAAGAAAAGGTAGTCAGACTATTTTGATCAATGGTGATGTTAAACACAAACTGAGAAAAAAAATATTCATGTTTGCAAGCTAAACCAGATCTCTAAACTAAGACTGTAAGGGGAAGTCAAGGTTTATAACAGAGCATCTGAGGTGATAAAAAGGAGAGGATGAAGCAGCCAAAGCCATCAGGTTATGTCAGCCAAAAGGAGAAGCAGAAGAACTGGGAGTGTTTTGTTTGAAAGGGTGCTAATGGTGAGGAGCCTGAGGCATGCAAGGATGTAAACTGCTTGGTTTTTAGAAGCCAGAGTAATGACAAACTTGGAAACTTGGTGGAGTAAATCCAAATAGAGAAATGCAAGGCTGAAAATGCAGGACTGGAATAGTAGCTGAGTAGCATCTGAGAACACAGTTTGAAGCACTTGTCTGAGCAGCATGAAATGCAAACACTAGTCACAACATAAAGAACATTTAATTTTACATTTCATTCAATCTTTTAAATCATAATTGCTAGTAGCATGAATGTGAACACCCATTTCCCTGGAATTAGAAAAACATATGTCTATTCATCAATATTTTTAAATTAGTCTTGAATTTTCTGCATCCCAACACAGTTTCAACAAGAATATTGAAAATTAATGAGCATGATAAATGAAAATTTTCCTTTCTCCCTCACAGTACCTCTGGCCCAAGAAGAAAGCTGCTATCACTAATATCTACCACCATGTTGCAGAAAATGATTTTCATCAATAAAACCTTCAAAAGTCTATTCAGAATGTCTGTAACATCACAGCAGCACAAAGAAGTTTTATCATGGATAACATTTTGTTCTCATGTGATTCCGAAAAGAACACCATTTAAAAAATCAAAACATATTTCA
This sequence comes from Oenanthe melanoleuca, assembly GCF_029582105.1. Classification (NCBI taxonomy): domain Eukaryota; kingdom Metazoa; phylum Chordata; class Aves; order Passeriformes; family Muscicapidae; genus Oenanthe; species Oenanthe melanoleuca. The sequence continues at coordinate 36,829,846 of NC_079337.1, read as the reverse complement.
AATGCAGAAAACAATTTTGGCTTTGATCTCTCTCACTACTTTCTTGTCAATTTATATTCTTGTCAATTATATGTTTTGTATAATTTCTGTTTTTCCTTGCTCTTTTTGTGCTTTTCCTCATGATTTCTTAAGTGGATATGAGCCTGATAACTTCTGTGCTTCACTTAACTCTTTGAACCTAAGGAACTTGTATGGATTTGAAATCAAATCAGAATAATTTATATACCTGTACTTATTATTAAGCCTGGTAAAATGTGTCTTTTTAAAATATCTGTTTGTCAGCTGCTACAGGCAATAGTTCTGCACCTTCAGGGAGAATTTCACAGAGTTTATTCTGAACTTGACCTGATATAAGCTCACATGAAAAGTCAAACACAAGTGACTTAAGGATAATCTCACAATATGAGCAGAAGAAAAACTGAACAGAAAATATAAATTGACATACTTCCCATGTTTCAGTGAAGCTTAAATTGATATGAGGACTCTGGCCTAGAGTTGTAACATGGTTATGTACATATCACTGTGGAGTCTTCAGCTACCTCTCCTTTCTCATGAGAACAGTTCCACTGAAACAATTAATAGCCTCATGAAGAGGGAAATCTATTTGTTACTTCCATCATTAACTCACAGGAAGATTTGTGATACACATTGTGTTTATTTATTGTGTAAAATATAAATATATACATTTTGTGTATTCGTATTATCAAATTACCTGGTTGAGTTTGTTTAAATTACTTAGATGGCACTTTACTAAAGCTTTAAAGCAGCTTGCTTACACTTATTAGGAATTACAGAACCACTTTAACAGAAAAGAGCACACACCTAGGAAGTGAAAAAATCATTGCTAAAATTTTACATTGGAATTAGAGTCCATAAGAAAGCCTTTGTATCATGCAACTGGAACAATGCATACACACATACATGCACATACATACACAGAAATCCAAACCAAATACATTAATTGCATATAAAAATTTTGCAGGGTAACCCCCTGATTTTCTTCATTCCTATACTGGCATTAAAATAAAACAAGTAAAATAACCTAGAAATCTCTGAATGAAGCTCCCTGTATATACAAGATTGCCATGGGTTGAATCCCACCTGAAAACACAGCCCAAATGTGTGAGGTATTGGCTATATATGCCCAGATTTAACTGAATGGATTTATAAAGACCTAAAACCAAACAAAAAATAGATTAATTTTGTTATATTACTCCTAGCAATGTACAACTTTTTATAACAAAAGTATAAATGAGTATAACAAAAGTATAAAAAAAAATAAAGGAAAGGCGGAAAACACATGAGTGAGTCTCCAAAAAAATGTAAAAATGGGCTCAGAATGGAGGCACTGGGGCCAGGCCACCACATGGGACCTGATCTGGAGAGGTGGTCCTGGAGCAAGGGTCCCCTCTCTGAGCTGGTGTGGAGTGGCAGGGACCTTGCTGCCTGTGGTCTGAATTTCAGTGGTCTAATTTCAGACTAGAAACTGCAGGATAGAGTTGAAATTACCCACTGAGCACAGCCCTCTTTGTGAATGGATTGGAGATAACCTGTCCCTGAGTGCTGTGGTTCTGTTCTTGTGTCTCCCTCAATTCCCCTGAAGCAAGAATAAATGTAAAATATTGATGCTGTCACCATTTAAACAGCTATACATACACTTTCACCACAAGAGTTTTCAAACTAACTTTTCATTTGCTGGTATGGAAAAATACCTGGCAAGCAATTGTGGTAAAGGTCTTGTTAGCAGCAGCCACAGTAGTCATTGTCTCTTGCTGTCAGTAGATTTTGGGACCCCTGCTTTTCAGGATGCCCACTAGATATAAATTGGGTTCTGCTGACTCCAGCCTCCTGATTCTTATTTTTCTGATTTCTTCATATTGTTGAATGATTTATTTCCAGCTGGGGCAACAAATTCTTTCCTCCAGAGTTGTTGTCATAAATTTCTTGCTGTACATTCACTTGTTAGGTTGGTGACATGTAGCAATATTTATTCTACCTTCTGATACTTCTGTTTGTCGCCCAACTTCTTCACACTCCCTTTCACATCTGAAGGTTTATTGAACTTTTCCTCACTGTATATCATACTCAGAGAGGCTGGATGACAATTCTGTAAGGTTGAGCATGGAGGTTGGCACTGTAAGGGTATGGGGGCTGCTGGACAAACATAATTTTCTTGTGAATGCATTGCACATAAAGACCAGTCATATAAGATTTTTTTTTTTTCAGTTCTTTACATGAAGATTATCTGACATCAGTCTCCTCTCAGTATTCTTGAATCAAATAATAATGAAACTGAATCATTTAAGATAGCTTAAAATGGAAGCATTTAGAGGCAGCTGCAGAAAAGAAAATATTATAAAGAATACTAATGTTCAGCATAATTATTCAGAGAGATAAAAAAAAAGTGAAGGCTTTGTTTATACCTCTCAAGTGAGAAGCCAAATCCAGAGATTTAAGAAATAACTATTAACTTTATGCACTTGGGTCTTGTTTTATGTTTTTAATCTCACCAAATCACCAAATCACTTCACAACTAGTGATGCAAGATCACTCTGAAAAACAGGAAAAAAAAAAGCAAAAAATGCAGTCTTTAAATTTAAGGAAGAATGATAACAGATAAGCACATATATAGGTCAGGAAAAGGGCAATTTCTGGAACCATGCTCAAGAAAACAGAGGAGTAATTGAGCTTTCTTTTTGTCTGATGGCAGCTTCACAGATATATTCTGATATACATGGCATGAAGCCTTCATGATGAAGAAAAAAACAGGATGTGTAAGAACTTCCAGGGAGAAAGAAAGAAAGCCATGTTCATTTCAAAATTAGCTTCGTCCAGAGGACACCCAAATGGTTATATGCAGTATGGAAAATAAAACAAAAATAATGAAATATCCTCACAAGTGTAACTTTCAATAAAGCTTACCAAAGATGAATGCACTATTTTAGGATTAGAATTCTTTTCTCAGACTTAATTAGGTTGTAAGTGCCCTGGAGACTCTGTGTTTTGCCAACACCTGTGTTTTAAGGCCTAGATTCTGCAAGCATATGGATGAATGCGAATACGTGGATATAGGCAGAAGATATCAAGAAGGGTTTGATTGTTGGCCTTACAAATTATTAATGTTTTTGTGGAGTGATGTTTATATATTTCTCAGATGTAACTATCTTTACATTGATTAATGCCATGGGGCATTCAGCCAAATTTTACTTGCAGACACTAACATAATACAAATAATAAATATTGCTGTTAAAATTCCACTCTGTGGCACAAGAATTATAGAGTTATATACATAAATTCCCATTCAATTATGAAGATGTAAAAAATATCTTCAACAAGTGAACCAATCATTGAATTTAAGGAATATAAGATAGATGTCAAATTACTAAAATTTGAAATACTACAATATTATAAGATAATTTTAATTCAGATTAATTTCTTTTGACATGGGACTGCACAGGGGCACTGTGGGAGAAAAGGAAACACAAAAGACACAGGACAAATCTAGAAGTCCCAGTTCTTCGTGTTTGGGTTCCTTCCTCAAGTTTGCCTACTGGTAGATGGTGCTAGATCTAAAGTATATGGTAGAAAAAAGGAGAGAAACAGAGATGTGAAGGCTTTCTTATTGAAAGGAGTGCAACAGTGAAAGTCTGGAGAGATGGTACTTCTCTTAACCTTTTCATACCCTTGAAAATAATAAAAAGAAACTTTCTTTGTTGATAAGACCATAAAGTCAAATGACATGGGATTAACACAGAACTTCTTGGATCAGAAATCATTTTCTTTGTTGTAAAGAATGTTCAACAAAAGCTGTGTAAGATGTTTCTATTCAAAATTTAAAAAATATGTGGTTTTCTTATATACCTTAAATGTTTTTATCCTAGAGAACTCTGTCCTTGATTGTGGGAGTTCATCTGCCACTAGAGTATAAGGTAATAGAAAATAATCATGAGCTTACTTTTATTTTTAATGTGTTTCTTTTATCAGCTGCAAGTCAGTGAAAGGCAGTGAAGTCAGGGTGATAAAAGTTTGTAAATAGAATCAAAGGTTATACTGTTCCAGGTGCTTTAAGTGCCACTTGTGCTTGAAAGAGAAACACAGCCCCCACCATCTGAAGCTGGGAGTTCTAAAGCTGATTCTGTATTATTCCTTCCAAAGCTGCAACTGAGTGGAAATCTGAACATGTTTTGTGATTATCATTATACCAATTATTTTTTATTTTCCCTTTTTATTTTGTTTCTTTCTTTTGTTGATATGAAGAAATTTTTTATATATGAGACTGTCAGATTCATTAGTCTCCTGATTCATATTACTACAAACAGACTCTTCTGAATAAAGTATGATATTAAGAGTATTGAAGTTGCATACACTTTAACAAGAAAATCAGAATTTCTATATAATTTATCTCCAAGATGATTAGGAATTCATTTTCTTCACTAATATCTTCAGCTGAACGTGACAAAAGACAAACCAGGATGCTGTACTTTGCTGCTAGTAAATTTCCATTCAAGTAGTAAGTATGTTGACAATTAAAATAACAATAAACTTTTCAGAGTAAGATATGTATGAAGGCAAGCTGTGAGGAAAAAGCCTATGTATTACTTCTTCAGATGTATTTTTCCTCCTCAGGCAATAAAATTATGTTAAAAAGGTAAGGTAGTAGTGTACAAAAGCCCAAAACAAAACAGTTGCTTTACTCTAGGTCCTACCTAAAATTAGAGTCCAGGTAATGAAACAAACAACATGTCTTTGTCTCAATACAGGTAGGAGCATTTGAAATCCATTTTACTGGATTCTGGACCAGCAGCCAATGTCTGTAGAAAGACACCCCATCAGCTGGGGGGAATCAGCAGGCTGCTCTGGGGCCAGCATCCCTCTTTTCCCAGGCTGTCCCTGTCAGTGCAGATCTGGGACTTAGGAGAGAGGAAAGAAGAAAAAATAAGGAGTTTCCTTTGGATACTGGACCAAGAGAAAAAAGAAAATTGTCTTTAGATTGAGGAAATACTTGATTTTTCTGCCTTTATTGTTTAGGTAGCAAAACTCTTTTCACTCCTAGTTTGATATTAACTTCATCAAAGACACTAACAGAATCAATTTTCCCTGCTAAGAAAGACAATCCATTAGATCAAAAATACTTAGTTTCTTGGGACAGGAAGCACTGACACTGGTGTTAGAAGAAAAGCATATTGTGTGTTCATATGGCTGTGGAATCAATATGCAATAAATAATGGAGATGCTCATAGATATAAAAATAGCCAAGAGGAATTGATATAGGACCAAAAGGAATTAAAAAAAGACTTAAAACTGAGCCAGGAGACTCCACAAAATGAATTAAAGCAACATCTGGAAACTTTCCAGAAAGAATTGACAATGAACTATTGTTAGAAAAGATATCTTTGTCTGAGTACAAACTCAAAACTCTGTGTAGTTCGATAAAATGAGAAGACATGAAGTGACTGTCCTAGATCAACAGGTTTTCCAGGAATAGAGAAGACTGGGAAGTTTGTATGATTTGAAATTTCTTGACAGAAATAAGCCCTCAGGGGCTGGGCAATTAAACAATAGATTTAAGAAGGAAATGATAGGGACTTTAGAAGACAACTGTATGTGCTAGGGATTGGGCCAGTGGAGATGGTGACTGATGCAGGGTATTTGCAGGTTTTCCATCTTGCTTTTATTCATAAAGGCCTGGAGGGGAGAGGTTGGATTGGCTCAGATAACACAACCCTCCTCCCTTGTACCTTTGTGAGAAAACTCCCTGGGAAGCTGATTTGGCACAGCTCAACATCCTAGTCCAAATGGATGGCTGGGGAGTGAGCAGATGAGCACCATATGGTCGGAGGCACGGAGCAGTTGTGAGAGGCACTGCTTGCTCTGCACCCCCAGGCACATTTCTGGGTTAGAGGCTGGTATCTTGCCTGCCCCCCTCATCAAATCCTTGTAAACACAGTTCTTAAGCACATTTGAATAATTTTGGCTGGCTGGAGGAGTAACTAAACCCCTAAAAATGCTGCCTACTTGCATGGTTTGCATAAGGTGCATTGTTTGCATAAGGTGCATTGCAGCCAAGCACCTGTGCTCCAGTCAAAATTTATGACTCTTATCTTAAGTCCTGTGAAGCGCCTTTTCTGCCTGCTGTGATGCCCAGCATTTCCTCCTCCTTACCAATCATGAGATCAGAGCATGTGCAGAGTTTCACTCCATACTGCTGGACTTGTTTAAACATTTCTTCATGCTACAACTGGCTCTCTGCACAGGTGCTGGGCAAATGCTTAGTGCTGAAGGCTAATGTAAAGGCTCTGCTCTTCCTTCAGCACCATGCTGTAGTTTAAAGGGTCAATCCCAAAGAGAATAAGAATTTTTTCCCTGATTTTTTTTTTCCTTTAAGCAGTGCTCAGAATGCTTCCAACATCTTTAGCTGACCCTAGGATGATGAATGAGGTCATCTTGCTTAAGTCTATGTTACTTTACATTATATTTCTGCACCTCAATAACCACACTTAAAGGAGAATCTCATTTTCATAATAGAAAAAAATGAAATGCCTTTCTGATATGGCTTGCACCATTTCAGGTCACCCTGTTCTCTCTGCTGTTTTTTGAACTGCATTAGCATCACCTTCAGAGGAAGTTGGTCACCTTTCCTTTATGTGAAGGCACAAAGTGGTGAAGTGAAAAGGGAGGGTGAAGCAAAAGCAAAAATTGCAATTAGTTTAAGTGCTTCTCTGAGAGCTTTCCTGTCAAAAATGAAAATTGAAAGTAAGAAATAAACACGAAGAGGAGGCAGCAGTTCTAATTTAAATGAGAAGTTTTTATTTACATTTCAGTGTCTAGGAAAAAGACAAAGAAACCAGGATAAGACTACAGTAAAACTGTCCTTTTCAATATACCTTTCTATCTAGAAATGGTTGTATGTAAGTAGTCTACATGATTGAAACACATGCTGAATTTTTTTTCTTACAGAAATATTAATCTCTCTCCACAGATGGAAACTATTATTTAATGAAACTCTGATTATTTTTAACAGGGAATTTGTCTCTAATAAAAAAGGTAGGTTGTGTCCTGTGTGTTGCTTTTCCTATAAAGTGACAATTGTATTAAGGAAGACGAGTAATTATATCCTTGTATCCTTCCTTATGAATATGCTTATTTTGAGCTGTTCTTCTTTTTCAGAACTATCACTGTTTTTAAAGTCCTCATTTAAAAAAATGAAAGAGAGAAAAAAAAGGCCTTTAAATAGTATGGATTATAACTTTGCACGTCTCTAATGTCTTTGTAGGTGCAGCTTAGGATATAACTTGATCCTTGTAATAGGGACTATGTTTGTGAAAGCCATTATGAAGGCTTTATTTTCTTGCAAAAAGATTAATCTTATTTTTCCTGTTAATGTATATTTATTTTTTCTTAATTGTCCATTGTCCATTCTACTATTTTTAAATCTGTGAAAATATTTTCTTGTAACAACATTTGTCTATAATATTTGTCATGTTATTTGCACTTGGAATAATGCGTGAAATTTTCTTTCAGAGAAAGTGTGTGTAACAATGATTGATTCATGTGACAAAGGCAGTATGCAAAGGAGGACCAAAGGCTCTGGATCCAGGCAAGATAACACAAATCAGTCTACAAGAGGCTGACAAATATCTATCTTTATACATATCCGCATTAACATAGCAGATTGTTATCATTGGGATGTGTCTAGAACTTTTTCTCTCCTTGTGTCTTCTTCTATAACAGGCAGCATTTCTACAATTCTGTGAGACATAGATATTCCTTGATAAAACCATTTACATCACAAAAGGCAAAATTTAAAGAGATTATAAAGTTAGTCCCTTCCAGAAGTAAAGAGAATTTATATACAAATATTTTTGGACTTTTTTTTTTTTTTTTTAGGACACACAGGAGACTGTTTAAATGCTGAATTGACACCAAGAATAGCCTCTGGGAGATGATTGGTAATCATGTTCCCACATAAAGTTGATAATTGAGTATTTGGATATACTACTGAAAAGTATGAAAGAACAAATGAAAAGGGCATTGATTAAAAGGGGAAGAAAATACAGTGTATAATCAGAAGAATAAAATCTTTACTTAAACTTTTGAATTGGTTCATTTAAGTATTCAGGTGCAGAATTGTGTCATGATACAAAAACAAGAAGGGATATACAGTGTCAGCCTGCCTGCCTGCCTGTCCATGCTGAATGAAGCACAAATATAAAACATATTAAATGTTTTATGACATGAACTGGATTTCTTATATATGTATATTTTTACAGATATTTAATACTACGAAAAATATAAAACTGTACCATTCTTTCCTGGTACCAATGTCACTTTGAGTAGAATCACAGAATACCCTGAGTCCAACTTCTGGCCCCATTCTTACACCGTGGTGCCCAAAGCTGCACACAATATTCAGGATGAGAGCACCCCAGTGCAGAGCAGAGCAGGACAATCCCCTCCCTTGCCTGGCTGTGATGCTGTGCCTCAGGCATCCAGGACAGGGTTGGTACTTTTGGCTACCAAGGCACACCATGGACTCACATTCAGCTGGCCACTGACCAGGACCACCAGATCCTTTTCCACGTGCTGCTCTCCAGTCTCTCATTCCCCTGTATCTATGCACATCCAAGGTTGTCCTGTCCCAGGCAGACACTTGCTCTTTTCCTCCTAAAGTGGATCACACCTCTTACAATCAATCATATTGCATGATGACAAAGAAAGTTACCTACTGCTAATACCTTGCTTCAGCACATCTCAGTCTCATTGCTCAGACTTTGCACCATCAAACTCTGTAGTACAGGTCCTATTCAAAATTCAGTATAGTTGCCTCGCTTCATATCCACACAGCCTTTTTATTGTATAGGCTGTTACACATAGTGGACAATTTATGTACACAAATTGTGTATGCTATGTGTGGAATTTCTTTGCATCTGATATTGCAAATTGAAATGGTTAAAACTGTGGAGTTATATAAAAGCAGAGAAAAGGAAATAACAAGAAAATATGATTTTCCCTTTAATGTTACACAAGCAATATTTGAGAGCACAAGTTCCAAATAAATTACAAATGCTGATTATCCAGGATTGAGTTGTAGATTCTTTATTTATGGGCATTGCTAAGCAAGCTGTCCTTGAAAAGAAACATTTACACTATTTTTATATCCTCTGAATTTTCTCTACAATGTATAAATGTACCTAATGAGAACATGATGACAACTTTCTCTCACATATAGATAAAGCAAAACTCATTAAGCAAATTTTGACTGCCAAATATAAGAAGCTTCATGACAGTTCCTTTGAGCCCACAAATCTCAAAAGTGAAACTTAACTAATAAAGGAATTATTAAAAACCCTTATTTTAAAATAGCAATATGCCAGATTTTTTTAATAAGGGAAATAGTATGAGTAATGAAAGTGAAGAATTTATTATGTTTTTTTCTACTAGATGTAAGAAAAGCTTTAATGAATTCTGTAAACACAGTTGTTTTTTGGCTCTTGCTGGTTCTTGAACTTTATTGTCTTTACTTTGTTTCCAGTTCTGAGCTCCTCAAGGCAAAGAACACAAGGGATTAGTGCCAAAGGTCCAGCAAAGAGTTTCAGGAGTCTGGAGCAGCTCTGTTATGAGTAGACCTGTGGGAGCTGGGCCTCTTCAGCATAGAGAACAGAAGACTGAAAGGGGATCTCATTAATGAATATAAATATCTCAAAGGGGGTGCCAAGAGGATGGTGCCAAATTCTTTTGAGTGGTGCCCAGTGACAGGACAAAGAGCAGTGGCCATAAACTAAAACACAAGAGTTTTCACCTCAACAAGAGGAAGAACTTTGCTTTGGGGATGGCAGAGCACTGGAACAGGCTGCCCAGGGAGGTCTTGGAGTTTCCCCTCTCTGGAGACAAAAACAATCTGGATACACTCCTTTGTCACCTACTGTAGGTGATGCTTTTTGTGGGATCCATTTCCAGCTGGGATACATTTCTAGTTGTGCTATGCAATAATGGATTACTTAACTCTTTAAAATAAAGATAGAGGTGTCTACATGTCTTCATAACCATTTCATAATCATTGGCTTAATACCAGGATAGAAAAAACAAAGCTTGGTCACACTAAAAAAATGTTAGATTTTTGCTTGAGATATTAGAAAATACAATATATTCTCCTCTGGGATAAATTGCATCATGTACAAAATTTTCAGTGTAAAATGTTATTTTTTGAGATCTTTTTTCACACTCATTCCGCCTCTCTACCTTCTTCTAATTTCTAGCAATCCTGTACAGTTCAGCCTTATATATATTTAACTGATTGAATAATAGACTTTCTAACTACTACTTGCACCAGTTTCCAGCCTAGGATGAAATTTCAGAGTGCAGAAAGGTGAGCAGAGCAACTGGTTAGGTTAAAAGTCTGTTTCCCTGTACTTAACCTATTGGTATATTTTTGTGTTGTTCAAAGCTTACAGGTAAGTTTTTCCCCAGCTTAGTTCTGTGCCATATAAACATCTACAGAGGGTGTATGATTACTTCTGTAGTTCATCTATGGGCCTGAGAAGAAACCTGAATCTAAGGGACTTCTGAAAAGAAAATTGCTAGGTATGAAAAAACCTCTAATGATTTCCAGGAAATGCAGACCCCAGGGCACCTCTCTCTGTAAGCAGTCATTGTTATTCAGACTATGTCAGCCACCAAATGCAAACACAGGTCTCCCTGAATGATTTCTCTAAACCTTTATTTCTAAAAACAGATAATCAAGTGGGTCCTTTGACCATCCTACTTTTTAGACAAAGCCTTATACTGTGAAGGTTAATATAGCCTTCAACATTTCCAGCAGTACAAAAGGAATCCTGAAGGAGTCCAGTGGTGAGTATAATTGAACAAACAAAAACTGCTTTTCTCAATCTCGATCTTGAGGTTCAGGGTTGATGGATTCTCCTCCAGTTCCAGCTGACATTGGCCTGATGAAGAACCTTTCACTTGAAAGAGATGCTTGCCTCTCTTTATCTACCAGGTCAAGATTGTTTTCACTTTCTCATTCATTGCTAGCTGTGTCTGACTTGGCTGGGGACTTACAGAGAATTTATTGTCTGCCCAGGAGATATTTGTATTTACTTCTCTTTGCCTATTGCTTCTTTTAATTATTGCTACTCTGGAAACAGACTGCTTATTTTCTATAAAATAATTAAACTAAAAACATTTTTATCACTGAATTGTATATAAAACTGCAAAAAAAAACCAAAACAACAAACCCAAAACATAGAAAGAGTTTATTTTTTAATCTAAAAAAATCGATTTAAAAGTATTCAGGAAAGTGGTGCATTGTTTGATAATTAGGTTCATACAGCAATAAATACTGTGCACTCCCATTACAGATGCAAACATATGTAAGACCCAGAAGTCTGAAATAACTCCAGCAAATTACCACTGCCATCAACACACTGATGATATTGATTTATACTGGTACAATCACCTTAATTACCATTTTTTATTCCAATTAAGTCAACTGTGTTATTACTTTATTTTCTAGAAAAATTTTCAAAATTTATTTTTGCTACATAATGACCCATCAAATTTCATCTTATTTTGAGACTGGAAATTTCATCTTCTTGACTCAAAGTTAAGTTTCTATCTGATAGTTCTTTGATAGCTTTGACTATTATGGTAATCTAACCATGCTTAAATCAGATTTTCTTTATGGACACTTCTAAATGATTAGTAATATACAGCTCTCTTTAAAGACTGTGCTCAGAGTACAGTGCACATGGCAATGACAGGGAAATAGAACATCAAGTAAATAATTGAAATTCATTTTTCAGTGAAATTACTTATAATTGTAAATTTGAGATAAGGTTAAAGCAGATAAACAAATTTATGGTTGTGCATGTGGTAAGAATACTTATCTTGAGATTCTGCAACACATGTATTGGTGTCACAGTCTAGCACAGAGTCTGTTTGGAGATATGACTTGTTTTAGTCAGGCTTCAGAAGATGTTGTAAGAGAGCTGGAATTATTTTGTCAGCAGTTTTTTTCAGAAGGCTTGTACAATCACTGTGTTTAGGGCATATATTTCCAAAATGTATCTTTCCACAGAGTGTTCATCAAAACTGGCACCCCAGGCTGAATCAAACTCAGGCATCTTTTGTTTCTTAAAAGATTTAATAGCACCTGTAGATTCATTTGATTCTAAGGATACTATGGACATATCCAAATACTTGTTAACATGGTTACTCACATTAAAAAAATATGAGCAATGTAGTTCTCCATTAGTAACTTTCAGCTTATTTTAAAACTCTAGTTATATTTTACATAATAATGATGCCAATTTCTGTTTGATCTGCATGTTTTAATCCTAAAACATGGGCTGTTGTTTTTGCAAACTGATATTTTCTCAGCTCAGACCATGCTTCTATTTTTCTAAACAGTAGCTCATAACATTTACAATTTTATTATTCTGCCTTTCCATCAAGTACTTAAATTAAAGAAATCCTCTTCCTTTCTAGGGTTTTAACAAACATTTTGCCAAGCCTGTCATTGTCTTTTTTTTAACACAATCAAGTACAATCAGAAGGGATTTGAACTTTCTCTGACTATTACTTCTTCAGCTTGAAGTGAAGGCAATTATTTTGCTCCCAAGGACAGCTTCAAGAGTTTGCTATCACCATTGTTGGAGAGACCTCTTGATTCTTATTAATTTGCAGAAATTACTTTCATTTCTATTTCCATGACATATCTAAAAGGTGAATCCTCTAAAAGACATAGGCTAAGATTCCATGAGGAGTTTGTGCTTTTTGTAACAGGTACATGATGACAGAAATACATTTGTGATTGTTTTATATTGTAAATAAGCTCAACATAAATCTATTTTAGATTTTGTCAAAAAGCAATATTTCTATTATGTTTATATTTTCTTGTCTGAAACTGATACCTCTAATTATGCTGTTCTAGACTTTGTTGCATCCAGTTTTATGCTCAAATAAAATTTTCTGCCCAGATGCTTTGGAACAGCAACACATATAAAGTGTTTTGGAGGTCAAGATGTCTGAGTTGTAGAGAGAGGACACTGCTCAGATTCCTTAGCTGCAGGAGAGTAAGGAACTATCTATACCCAAGTATGCTCACAGTCTTTCCTCCTCTGAAAATTTTTGGTATATGGCATGTAACTGTACCATGAGTAATAAACAGACTTTGAATTGCAATTGTGGATTTAGAAATAGGAGTGTAAACAATAATTATCTGAATATTAAAGTGACATTTACATACAAGAGATACCTATCTCTTATACTAGAGATACAAATCTAGGTTAATTTCACCACCTAGACAATGCTATAGAAAAGTAGAGAGCATCAGACTTTTACTTACCACTGTTATATGTATTTATCAATTTGAACAGTTGTAGCAAGGATTTTTAACCAGAAGGGGGAAGAAGGAAAAAAGGGAAAAATCATATTTCCTTGTCTCAATATGAGTGAAAGAAAAATCCTACCATCATTTGGAAACTTTTTAAAATCACATATGTCTCAAACAACTGCCTTACAGACACTGGGGCAACTGGAAATGGGAATTGGAAAGAGACAACAACTGGAGTAACAGAGCTATTGAGAAAAAGGGAAGAGAAGTACTGAGTCTACAAAAACTGAAAGGGAGAACCTGTGGACATGGAAAGTGGGGAAAATGTTGAAAGTGGGAGAGGCAGTTCTGGAGAAAGGAGTTGATGTTCTGCTGGTGCTGGACATGGCATGAACATCTTGGTTGGGGGCCTGGAAATGTGTAAGTAGAAAGCATAGAAAGAAGCAGAAGTCAGAAAATGTGGATAAAAGAGACAGCTGCATTGTAATTGGAAAGAATAAAAGGAAAAGGTGTCACTTTAGCAGGGACAGAGTTTTGGCAGGGGGTTGGAACTAGATGATCTTTAAAGTCTCTTCCAACCCAAACCATTTTATGACTCTGTGGTTCCACGATGACTAGAGCTTGCTTTCCTTATAAGAGCAGAAGAAAACTCTCTGAATCCTAACTTTGTCAGTCACTAGTATTATAAAAACTATTGGCAAAACAGCCTCTTTATATTCAGGATATTGGTGAAGGTAACAGAAGATAATTACTTAATAAATATAATTAATAATCTGGTCAAAAGAGAGGCAAGAATGGCTAAAATGAGCTATCTCACATTTTGTCTTTAAACATGATCAGGAGAACTTTGGAAAAAGTCTAAGCATGAAAAGTTACAAAGATTAGGATGCCATTGCAATGAGATGAGTTTTTACTTTTTAGGAATCTAAGGGCTGAGAAAAATGTAAGCTAGAGATCACAGCTGGGCTCGTTGTAACTGACTTCTGGTAGATTCTGCTGTGATAAAAGTGAAAGCTAACATCATGCAACAAAGTGATTTTTCATTTCATGTCTTTCTCATTCTCTGAGAACTCTATAGCCACATATACATACATACATTTAAACCTCCATGGTGCAGCAGCTGCAATTTGAACTTTACATGGAATCTGTACTGGAAAATTGGGCTCTAATGTCTGGGCCTCAAGATACATTTTTCCAGCTACAAAATGTCCCTACAACTCATTGCTGCTTCTATAAAATGGACTAAATAATACTTATGCCAGCAGGCCACTCTGAGCATAAATTCAATTGAATAATCCTTGTGAAGAGTTCTAGTAATATTTTTCTGATTGAAACAGAAAAGTTCCTGTCGAAATTAATAAATCTGTCTTCTGAGTTTCAATTGACTCCATTAAATGACTAGAGACACTACAAAAAGCTAAAAGAAACAAAGGATATCATTGAATTCTATTAAATGAGAGCTATTCATCCTGTGCATGAAAAGAAAGAGGAATTTTAAAACACTATTATGTGATCAGGAGGCTAAAGAGTGAGCAGTGATGAATATGAGACATAGATGGTTATGTAAGGTTTTATGCAAGCAAGTCTGGCATTGCCTAACTTCTAAACACAAATCCCTGGAACCCCCAAAATCTTACAGTGCAGTTTATCTGTCATCATGTTTTATCTGATATATTGTACAGTCTGTCTAAGTCATAAAATCTATGCAGGAAAGGAAAAAATTTCAAGAAATATCCAATTATTTCTGGGAATCTTTGACAATATGCCTCTCATAACATAAACCTGTTAAATATATACCTGTTCAAATGTATACAATGCTGAAAAGTCAGATGTGTTTCCATTCAAATACTACATAAATACTGAAATGCTTTTTAGTGATTGCTTTTGTATCCACGTTCAGTTCAGCAAGAAGCAATCGAACAAGTTGCTTTTTATCTCTTTTTGTTATATGAAGTGTGGGGAGAGGTCAAGGGAAAATTATTTAGGTTCATCTTAAGAATTGCATTCTTTCATCTCATCATTTTGGTAATAAATTGAATTTGTATTTCCTGTTTATGCACAGCTTTCTTGGAAGGTCAGGGCATGCACATTATATTAACTAGAGCTGTGCAGAAGATTGATTTTTTTTTTGGATTGATGACATAACAGTGAATAAATACATGTAATGGATCCAAGGGAACAAAACATTTGATGGCATTGTTCTTTTTTAACAATTTAAATTAAATTGGAAAAGCTATACTACAAAAATGCAGTTTCAAAATGAAGTGTTTCCCCCACTGTAATATTATAACTCTTTAAGAAAAAATGGGTTTTATTGTGGTCTGGTACTGGAATTTATTTGCTGTGGAATCCATTACAGTTTTGGTGGATGTCTCTATTTCTATCCTGATGGAAATTTACATTTCTTACAGCAGTTACATTTTTACAATAGCTTTTCTGATGATGAGCACATCTTACCTTTATATTTGAGAATCAGACATAATTCAGCACAACCTTACTTTGGCATGGTTTGATCCAAACTCATATATTCAAATATTTCTGTCTTTTTCAACAAACAATGTATCAGTAACCAGTTTTACATAAGTTATTTTAAACACAGCAAGTTCTGAGGTTCCAGGCTCAGCCTTCTTTTTAAAACATGTCATGAGAAAGATGCACTACTTTCAAAAAGTGAAATATGAGTAACTTTTTGAAGCCACATAATGCATATCAAATAGTTTCATAATTCTTTTGCTCTTATCAGAGACCAATTATGCAAAATTGCAGGAAAAAGGAAGATTTATTTTTGGAATTTAGAGGATGAGTCACATGCAAAATTTGTTATGAACTTAACTGAGGAGCAGCTCCAAATTCTACAGATTGCAGTAGATAAAACAGTTCTCTCAAAAGGACTTAGAGATAAAAGCTGAAAGTATGAAAATTATAGCATTTTGAATTCTTGATTTTCCAGTTGTATTGTCTTCAAAATTCCTTTTGGTTTAGGGAGCATATTTTTTAACCATCTGAAAAATGTCAGCATGATACTTTTCTTTACTTTTCTTGCTGGTCTATATTTTGGAAAGCAATAAAACTCTGCCTAAAATTTCAGCAAATAATTCATATTTTGCCAGTGTTGATATGGAGCTTCATTTTTATAATAGTGAACAGGAATCAAAGTATAATTTTGCAAATTAACCTATCACTAAACACTTGTAGATATAAATTGGCTATATTATAGGAAATTACTTTTTTCTTAATATACCATTGATAAGAGAGTATAAATAATCAGTTTTAAGACAGTATAAATAATCAGCTTTATAAGCAGCAATACACTTTTAAACCATCATCAAACAAAGTGATTCAGTTGGCACTAAAATAATTAAATGTCAATATGTCTAAAGGGTAGCCTGATTTTAAACTAAAAATTGCATTTAACAGAATGGTTATGAAAAACAGAGTATTTTAAATTTCTGTTGAAATTGAGTAATATATAAAGATGGTAGTGAAGGTTATTTAGCTGTGAATTGTAGAAAAAAAAAGAGGTATAAGAGAATAGAGAAAAAACAGGCCAATTTTTAGTACACTGTTCATATATCTGAATATATTTTGGCTGCCTGTGTAATTGAAATGATTGTTTTTCAATTCATTGCTTTGTTATATTATTTTGAAATTTCTGTGAAACCAAAAACACTCATACCAGTTTTACATGGCAGGAGTTTGTAGAGAGGAAGGGCTGCAGAGGTCTCCCACACTGGAGCAGCTCTTGACAAAGCACAGCCCATGGAAAGGACTGTGAATAGAGCAGTGTGTGAAGGGATGTATCCCATGCTCCATCATGGAAAAGTGTGAGGGAGAAAGAGCAGAAGAGCAGAGTGTTATGGTATGAACTGAGCACAAGCCATGGCTCCTCACCCTCTCTGAGCTGCCTTGGAAGGGAGACTGTGCAAGAATCAGGAAGGAAGCTGATGTTTGGGAGAAGGGAAAGACTGGGGAAAGATGTCTTTGGATTTGCCTTTGCTTCTCTTTATCCTATTTTATATCCTTTTCTTTATTCCTATTCTTTATCCTTTTTCTATTTTAAATTTTCGATACACTGAATTAATTTTCCCGAAATCAAGTCTCTTTTGCCTCTGATCATAACTGATGAGTAAACCCATGAGCTTTACACTCCTGTCTGGGAGAGGATGGAGGGTAATGAGAAAGCAGCTGGATGGGTATCTGGCAGCCAGCCAAGGTCAACATAACACAATAGTTTAAAACCATAAATCTTCCTTTAAGTCACATTTTGCAGTAAAATCAACTGAATTAAAAAAAAAAAAAAAAAAAAAAAAATTAAAAAGGGCAAAAAGCAAAACCAGGAAAGATGAATGTACAGGAACATTTGTACCACTTATGTATTGTTAAAAATGTGAATTACTTTCATAGTAATTGTATTAGATATCAGCAGATACATCAGTGAAGCTGACACATCTTACAGGGTGTGTTCCCATATGGATAAGAAGTAAGTTCAGCATACCTATATCCTCTTTCCCATACACCAGTTTTGTTCTTTACAGGCACTTAAAAAATGTTAAGAAGATAGAGGTGTAAATATTTCTCAGAAGTGCCTACAGCATTGATTTCTGAGGGGAAACAGGAATGTAAAGGGCAGTAGCCAGAATCTGGAGTCCATGACCTTGATGTCATCACTGTTGTATCATACACAAGAGATTGTTCTGGTGTATATGATTGTTCTTACAAGATTCCTCTGCAGAATTCTGGAAGTTCTTTGCTGAAATGAAATCTGATCATTTTTCTTATGAATGACTGTCAGCAACCTCAGAGAATACAGAGCTCATGACCAACAGAAAAATCACTTGATGCAACAAAAAGGTATGATTGTGCACAGCCTTTAGCTTATAGCTCATAAATTTTGGTATGACAAACTAAAAGACAGGAAATTCTAGTGAAGCTACAGAAAATACAACAGCAAACTGATCTAATCACACACCCTGTTATAAGGGATGCCTTAATAATATATCACCAGCTCTCCATATTTGTAGCAAACTATTTCCATTTCTCCTGGACATTTGGTTCAAGGCTAAGCAGCTTCAATGTGGTTCATCAAGGTGAACACAGCTGCTCTGGAGCTCTACTGGAGACACCAAGGCAGCAGGAACCTGAACAGCAAGCAGAGGGGTGTTCTGCTTTGAATTGACTCTCTGGCTTTTAAAATTGCCTTCTTAGAGAAGGTATCCATGTGCTATGGCTACATTAAATCCTGAGGTAATGATTAGTCAGCTGCCACTGCACACTGTTTTCAACATGAATGCATGTAAAACCAAGCAGGCTGTATCACTGGAGATCAGCAAAGTTATTATAAATCTCTTAAGGCAAGAAGTACTTTCTTTATCTGTGAAGACATACATAAAATTAATACTAAAATGTCAAGAGTCATTACTAAACATCTGAGCTTCAAATTGTTGATTGATGATTTCTTATTACTGAGCATTTAAAAGTTAATCTCACAAGATTTACTACTACACTGGAGCAGAGTATTAGAATGAAAATGCTGCTGCTAATGAATCAGACAATGGCTAATCAGTCTCTCTAGATCAAAGCCTACTTTCAACAACATAATCTAAAGTTCTTGGTCTCCTTGGAAATGAAGTTAATAAAAAAATCTGGATAAAGATTCTACCAGTAATTTTTGTATTATTGCTTAGAAAAATAGCATTAGTAAAAAGTTCAAAGAAATAATATAATCTCTCTTCCAAGCAGACAAATAATTGTGATGACTAAGAACTAAATGAATTTTCTCACATATATTTATTCCACTCCACTGTGCTTGAGTACCCTTTTTCCTAAGTGGACTGATTCCACTGTGTTAAGTAGCACTACAAAGGTTTTGCAGACTTATGCAACAGTTGTCAATATAATATTAAAAAATCCCCTATACCATTAGTAGAACTTAAGGTATATGTTTTTAAATTAGGCTATTTTATTTTTTTACAACTTCCATGAGTATTTCAGAAAGCCAAGGGCATTCCTTCATTATAGTACATTTAAAACAAAACTTTCCATTTGATTGAAACAGGAACTTGTTTGTCAGAGCTATTTTTTAGAATACATATGTAACATGTTCTGTCCTGACAAAAAAAGACCCCCAATCCTTCAGCTATTTTTCAGGTCAAACATAAACTAAACCTGAAAAATTGCCTAGAATTCTGAGAAGGAACACATAAGAGTTTTCAATATTTCTTAGGGTTACTTCAGTGAGCTAATTCAACCAAATTCTTTGGGGCATAATATGTGCTGGTTCAAACACTGACATGAATGATGAGCCTCAGTGTGGAAAGGATGTAAATTCAGTATCATGTAGAGACCATAAATACTTCTTGTTTTTGAAAGTGATCAGCCTTTAAGGAAGAGAAGAAAATTTGAAGTTTTCCCTTAATAAGTAAGCTGTGTAGAAAGTCTTGGTCAGAGAAATTGTTAAAAAATGCTAAAATAACAATGGTCCCATGTTATCCCAAGAGTGAGATTACTCTAAGAGAGAGATATGAGATTTTGACTTCAGGTTAATAATATAAACTATCTAGAAAGGGAAAAATAAGACCTAAGATGTCTTTCAAGAAAAATGAAGGGAAAAAAGAGTGCATTTGTTATTCATCTACTTGTGATACAGTGTATCAAACTGAGTTTTAATAAAAGGAATTATTCCTCTTCCTTCATAAAAAATTGCATTGATCATTATATTTTTGTGAACTTCTGAACTGTGTTTTAATTTGCTTATGGTCATAACAAATCTGTAAGGGAAATCTGGCTTTTGTATTGGCTTGTTTTTTGTTAGATGATTTCCTTGCTATATTACCTGTGGCATATGATGCACCCTTGCCTTTTCTGCAATCAGAAAATTTTCTTTTTATCACTACATCAATCTCAGGCTACAATGTGAAAAAATCATGACTGAAACTGTCAAAGATTCAGAGAATAAAATATTTACATACAGAAATGTTAAGATGGTATTAGTCAGTGTTATGAAAATAAAGTACTAGACTCCACTACCATATAAATCCATTCAAATCAAGGACTCTGTGCAGATGAGTGACAACAGATACCCACTGGCTTAGAGTGGAGGTAATTTGGGTCAGGAACCATGTTTATCCTCATTTTACTTACTTTACCACTAGCACACTGTTAATGCAAAACATTTTCTGTCTTAATAATGGCCTTAATAAACAAATATTTATAAAACTTGTCTGAAAGGGTATAACAATTGTCCCTCATTATCACTGTGGAATGCATCATAATTTCACAACTGTCATGATACACATGTGGCTCTCTGCCACACAAAATTCACAGCTTTCAAGCCTATTGCTCCTCAAATTCACCATGTATTTTGAGTATGAAACTAGATTTCAATTCTGCTTTCTTTTTATCTTGATTATAGACCCACTGAAAAGACAGTGGCCTCAAAGAGATCTAAAAGCAGATGTGTATCACTCTTCAGTCATCAAGCTGGCTAGTTACTCAAACTGCAGGCATAGCTGTATGTTAAAACTGATGCTGATGTTTCAGGGACAATTACTAATGTAAGCACCAGCATGGAAACTTGGATGGTGTGGGCTGATTTAATTATCAGCTAATATAAACAAAGCATCAAAGAATAATTTTTCTTTCCATTTCTTTGATTTTATTTAACAAAATGCTGAAAGAATAAGAACTATAGAATAAGCATCATATTTTATACAAAGAGAGAATTTTCTGTCTTTTGATGGTGGGGCATGAAATTATCTTGACTGAAATTAAGCAGCTGTAAAAGTGCAATATTTATTTTCTCTACCCACCTATCTGTATATTTTTAAATTTGTTCATTTAAATGAAATGGTTAAAATGGCTTGGGGTTTTTTTTTATATAAACATACATGCAGCTTCACTCTTGATATTTCAAAAGTTTGGGTTTTGCATGTGAGTGTAGTTTTATTCTAGATCATGGTTAGGTTGCAATTTTCATTTGGTACATGGCACTTGTAAATAGCATGCTCAATAGGTAGTGGCAAGGAGCTTCATCATCACATTAGAAGACTACAAAAGTCTTCTCATGAGAGGTAACTGGAACTCCAGAGGGAAGGAGTAAAATTTCCCGTGGCAGAAAGAGATAGAGCCTTCAAATTTCTTGAAGATTTAGTTCAATTTTTCTTTAAACCCCATCCATTTACTCATTTCTTCTTCATGCTTTGTAAGTACCTTAAATTGAAAAGAGGAATTCTTGATCCTCCCTTCTTGGTAACTTCATATCTGTCAGATCAATGTGACTACTGACAGCCACATGACTGTCCATGTCACTGAGGTGTTTGTGTTTTCTGTTACCTTTCAATTTTCTGACTCTGTTGAAGACATTGGACTGTCTAGTTGTCTCCCAATTCATTAATTCTTTTTACTTCATCACATTCTAGATGTGCACAGGCCAGCAACATCCTCAGCAAAGGTTTCATCAGTTCTGGCTTGGAACACAGAACTTCAGTGTACCTACCATGGTTCAAGTCTCTTCCAGACATGGCCAGCCTTCCTCCTTATTCCTTATTGTGTCACATGCCATCATTCAAAGTCACTGACTTCTCTGTACTAGTGATGAGGTCAGATTCATCCACATCTTTTTCTATGGTGTTTAGCCATCAAGTAAGTCACTGCAAATTAAAAATAAATTAAAAAAAAAAAAATGGCGCTTTCTCTCCTTCCATGGGCTTGGGTTGAGGGAATTATTCTAAATCATTCTTTCTAGTTTATCTTTTGTATGTGGGGTTAAGTATCTCAAAGGAAGGAATGGCTAACTTGGTGGTAGCTTGACTCTGAGAAGTATCCCTGTAAAACTGCACAAGTAAAAAAAGAGGATATAGAATTATTCTCCTTTCATCTCTTCATGTGCAATCTCATCCAGGGAAAGATGAGTCTCATACATATTTGCTTTTGGTTCATCTCTCATTTCCTTGTTGATTCAACAAAGAACTAAAAATCATAAAAGAGAAGAAAGGAAGAAAAACCCAAACACTTCAGACATTGTATTTTGGATGAGACAGAGGCAAATATGTGTTTTAAAAGGAGTTGCCTAAGTACATTGTAATTTGAATGTATGTTATTTGGGTTTTTAAATTATAATTTCTTAAAAAAGTATTATTTTATTTTTCTCCATGTTTTACCAATAGGCAGTAGTCTTTTTTCACAGTGATGAATGGATGGTTTCAGCCATAAAATACCCCTGAATGTTTAGTTTGAAATATTAAACTCTTTGGAGGATTTATAGCCTTCTTCACACATGTCTTCAGAAGTATTTATAAATATAAAAAATGAAGATAAAACATAATTTAAATTGAGTCCTTCTACAAATTATGAATGTTTTCTATTGTTGTAATATACAGCAAAATAT